>NC_079368.1:11980000-12280000 GCF_021018895.1 Seriola aureovittata
TCTATACCTCTGTCCATCTCTTCCTCCTCCTGTCGTCTTCTCAGTGTCTTTATATCCTCACAGTTCTGTATTTTGTGTGGAAGACTATGTGTGTTTGTGTGTGTGTGTGTGTGTGTGTGTGTGTGTGTGTGTGTGTGTGTGTGTGCGCACGCGCACGTGCGTTTGTGTGTCTGTGTACATGTGTGAGGGGGCTCGGGGGTGGCGGCTGTATTGTCAGACACATCACAGCACCAGATGTCCAATTTGCACTTCAGCCTCGTCTGAATGGAGGGACGGATACAAAGAGGGAGAACGAGGATGTTGGTATGATGGCCTCCAAGCAAAAGAAAGAGATGGGAACAAAATTTGGGTTGAGCACAAGAGTGGTGAATCATTTTTCATTTTTCTTTCGATCCATAAAAAATAATTCTAAACTTTTCGTATATATTTTTCATATAATTATGCCATGATGCAGAGAGATGCTATTACCAAGAAGCTGCATCAGTCCACTTTATTTGGAGACCACTGAGCATATTTTTGTACATATGAGTGGCCTGCAGTTCAACACCTGAGAAAAATAGTAGCCATAAAGTTATAACAAATCCCAATTTGAGGGCCTAGTTTATGTTATTAATTCAGTATGTATGAGTAATTAAACAAACATAAAGCAATTGAAACTGCGATGGAATGACAGAAGGTGCACAAAGGAAAAATATAACTTCTGAAGAATATGTGCAAGCCACTGAAAGAGAGAGAGAAAGACAGAGAGAGAGAAGAGAGAAACCTGGACTGACAGAATGTGCGCGTAATGGTGCACATACATAAATAAACAAGGTAAGTCATATAGCATGTGTTTGATTGCATAGATCAAACAAACCAATAAAAAATGCATAAACTGGCTAAATACATCAAGCTTACACCTATTCTCTGGGAATTGTACAAACTAATTCTGGGAAATGTGGGAAATCATGCACAGGGCAGGATGAAGAAAAGGGAATAGAAAAGAGGGATGAAACAAATAATGAAACAAAAAGCAAATGAATTGAAGCGTTTGAATGTACTTTTTGATCAGCGTAGTGACTCAGTGCAAACATACAAGAGGAGAATGAACCATACACTTTCGTTTGAGAACCATTGAATTTGTCCTCAGGGAGCACCTGATTATTACTATCTGAACTAAATTATTTCAAGGGAAACCCAGGTTATGTGGGGGGTATAGCTATTTTGTCTTTTTACCCAGAGTCAGCCACTTACGAATGCCTTCATTATGTCTCTCTGTGCAGTCTGAAGGTATGGCAATAGCATAATAAAGGGCATCTGTGGTTGTCTGTCTCAGGATAAGTAGGACAAATAAGATGTCTGCAACTGAAAGATCCCTTTATGTTCTGAATGCACTCTATAAAGAGTGTAGACATTGACTTAGATGATCTCTTTGTTATTCCCATTAACCCCAGTTTCTAAATTGTTGAATTGGTATAATGTAATCTTTATTGTGTTCTTTTGTATTTTGTTTTGTCTATGGAAACTATAACATTACACAAACCAAGACTGGAAAACAGACTACTGGTGTGGTGACATTTTCCGTCCTTGGCTCTGACTGTTATCATAATGGCTGTATTACAGCTGTAATGCAGTGCAGGCTATCTGCGCGGTTTTGCTCAGTGCAGCAGGGTCACCACAGCCTGTGTAGGTGTCAGTTGTAGTCTAATTCCTGTGATTCGGTGATGAATCTCTCTGATAGAAGACAAGCATAGGGTCTGGCCCAGATGGAGCTCTATTAAGCTGTTAATAAATGAGGATTCTTCTCTGCTCTGCCTGCATCTGTGGAATTGAAGGCACTCACAAATTTGTAAACACACACACACACACACACACACACACACACACACACACACACACACACACACACAGTCAGAATATTATAATGAAGTAAAGCTAGCCAGATGGCTGAATTAGAAAGCCGTCTCTTTCTCTTTCTCCTTTTCTCTCTGTCTCTTCCCCCTCCCTCCCTCTCTCTCCCCCCCCCTCTGTCTGTCTATTACTCTCTTACACTGTGTACTGTCTCTCCATTATCTATTTTTCTCTTTCTGTCTCCCTCTGTTTCCACATTATGGATGATGGGTATTGTAACAGCTGACCAAGGTTTAAAGCTCTGCTGAAGTGCCCTTGAGCAAAATGATGAAAAAGACGTGTCTTTAACAATTCATTATGACAAGCTAATATCATTATAATATTATATTATGTTATATTATATTCATAACCTAAGTTCAACTTGTGTTATACCTCTACCATGTGCATAAATTACAATATCATCTGCATACATTTGGATGCTAGTCTCAGGACAAACAATATATGCAGTAGAATGGGCGGGATTTAATCGTCAGATTGTTGGGGAAAACCTGTTGAGAGTCAGCAGCCACCTGGCTGATGATTGTGTACTTGGACAAACAGTTTTGGAGAGTTAGCTTACAACACTATCCCCTAAGCTGACATCATACTTTCTATGTTCACATTGCTGCAATGCAAATTCTGTCATCTGCTAGTGTCTATGCGGTAGTGTATGTGTACGTGCAGGTGCAGGTGCAGCCCAAACAGAGTTTGCGCACAGACCTGCAAGTGTGAACGCCTGTACCTGTGCAGATACCCAGTGTAGTATGAACAGAACTTTGATCCTTTACCTGTCCCGATGATTTAAGGTTAAGAAAACAGGTAGATGTAGTGAGTTACTTTGTGAAAAAAATGGTATATCAAGACATGTTATAAGTCACTTTGCAGGAGTTTAAAAAAATGTATTTTACAAATACATTGTTCATAATATACAAATACTGTCACACATTTATTTCACTGGATGTTGTGTTTTATGTGTGTCTTGTACAACGAGCAGAATAGTGTAGTATATTTAGCCCTTTACATATACAACATTAACCTATAAGTGATGGATCACATTATTAGGTTGAAGAGGTGCAATGAATAAAAACTCCTAGTGCAGTCATGAAATGTTGCGTCAGGGCTACAATGGGCGCCATGGAGACAGGCCTTCACACTGTACTTAAAGCACCATGAGGCCCCATACCAGTCGTGGACCATTTTGTTGGGAAGCTAATGGGATCTCTCTAAAGAGGGACTATAAATGACAGCTGTCTGCCCTGATTCACTGACTGCCATCACGTCTCCATTCCCAAAACACTTAAAAACTGCTGCTGCAGCTTCTGCTGAGAACAGGAAGGAGGAAACAGACACAGTGAGACAAAAATGGTTGCAGGGTGTGGGCGAGGTGGATTAGAGTTGATGAAAGAGAAGGGAATTGGACAGGGGATGGGGATGGGATGGGGGGTTAGAGAAAAGACAGGAGGGCTGGTAGTTACAGTACTGGCATCTGTCACTACCGCCGGCACCCACGGTGGCACGCAGTACTTTACTTTGAATTACCCTCTGCCGGCTTCTCAGTTAACACCTGAGGAGGTCATTACGATGCCATTAGTATGAGTAGTGCAAGGAGGGCAGAGACGGAGTCTGAGAGAGGGAGATCTACGCTAAGTGTAAACAGACTGTCTGTCAGTCTGTGTCGGAGAACTTTCTCTTCCCCTGGAGAGCCCTCTCTCCTCTGACAGAAGAATGACAGAGACCTCATGGGAATTACACCCGTCTCTCTCTCGCTCTCTCTCTTTGTTTCCCACGCGGACTGACAGATCACAAACTCACAACAATAGGCCCTATTTTAATACCACTTTCTGTTGGTACATGAGGCTGACTTAAATAAACAACCTTTCTATTGCCTCGTGCTCTCTCTTATTTTCGCAGCCTGTCTCTCTTTCTGAGTAATGCTTTGCTGTTGTTGCTGCTGTTGTTGTGCTGCATTGTTCGGGGGGATTTTCTTCTTTTTTCTTTTTCTTCCTCTCCTCTATTCTCTGGAGAAGAAGGAATGCTTTCCTGGGTGCAGTCAGTGATACAGCATGGAGCAGCTCTTTCAGTTTCATTATATAAACAGCTTTGATGCCTCTTCTTGCTCTCTGGTTTCTATGGCTAAGTGGCTTTTGGAGAGGGCTCTGGACTAGAGAGACAAGAGATGTGTGTGTCTATGCATGAGCTTCTCGTATGTGTGTACACTGCATGTGCTGCTGTCTTGTGTGTATTTGTGCACACGGCTAACACTTAGCTGGTTAATCAGATTAACCAGTGTGGCTTCATTGTCCCAAATAAGTGATACATTATAACATTATTGCATTATTTAAACTGGAGGCCTCAAAAGGCCTTAAAACAGCTTTGTAACTGTGACTTCTGATTACATAAAATGTCTTTCTTTTCTTTTCTTTTCTTGTGGGGTGGCTGCAATTTTTGTTAAATGTCGCTGGGACATTTACAGAGATGTTTTTCTTTATATTTTAGTGTTTATTTCCATTTCCACAAGTTGTATCTTTCACGATGACTAGCATTAAATTGGTCTTAAAGAGTCTTAATGTATCTTGATGAAACTTACAGACCCTGATAAACATCTGTTTCATGATCGTCTCTCAGGGGCGGTTTCAGATCATTGCTTTCTCTTCCTCCCCTGTAATTACCTCAGTTTTTCCATTGCCCTTGACCATCTCAGCCTTTACCCTCCCTCCCTTCCTCCCTCTTATTGTTCTATGATACCTATTGTTCCTTTCCTAATATTTCCCTTGTTCCTGTTCCTCACATCCTTGTCTTTCCCACCTCTCAATATATCCACCTCTTCCTGTCCTGGTTCACTTCTTCCCCACTTTTCCTCGCCTCAGGTGTGGTCAGCCGAACCAGGCACGACTGGTGTAATCAGTGGGAGAACAAACATTAACTGACACATGTGCACACATAATGTGGGAGGTCTTTCACCCTCAGTAGTGAGGAGTTTAAAAACATATCGACTTGCAGCCACAGTGGTCTTCGTTAAGATCGTGGCTTGGTGTGTGAGTGAGGGTGATGAAGAGATTGTTGTGGGGATGACCTGAGGTTTAGGGCACAGCCCACCCACTTAAAATGACTCGTATCAAGGCCACATACTGTACCGTTCTCTCTCCCCCACCGTTCTCTCTTCTATTGCTCCCTCTCCCATCAGCTGTTCACCGCAGTGGGATCTGGCACAAGACTCTGGCTCCTGGGGATTACTTCTCCACCTCTCCTTTCTTGTCCTCCTCCTTTCCTCCCACTGAGCCCTCCTCTAAGTCCCTTCCTTCCTCCCTGATCCCACTCTTCTTGCTTCATCACCACAATGCTTCCTCTACACAAACAAACCACAGACACAGAGGTGACCTCAGCCGCAGAGTGTATTTCAGACTCTCCCACGATCGCTCTCACGGCCATGTAGAAAGCTCGCCGTTCTTCCAGCATACATCATCATCCAGTTGTCCTAGTAGACAATTAAAACTCAACTGTTACCCTTTTCTGCTCTTTTTACCTTTGTCTGTCTGGACTTGACAGACAAAGCCAGTAAGGGTTACCCATGATCACTGCTCTTTGTGTGTGTGTCTCTGCTGGGGGGGGGAACTGTGTCTTTGGAGATGAAATTGTGCAGTCTGGGACTTTGGCCTTCACTTTTTTATGACAGACACAGAGCTTATATTGACATTTCAGGTAATGTGGCACCCATAGCTTGTCAGCCTGAATGATATTACATATTTTCTGCAGATGAGGACATTGTAAGCATGTTTGTGGTCATGAAACCTATTGATTTGAATTGAATTAAGCTCTTTTATCTCTTTCTCCTTTCCTCTTTCTGTTTCTCTCTCTCTTTCTCTCTCTCTCTCTCACTCCCCTCCCTTCCCCTTCTCTTTGTGTGTCTTAATATTATTTGCCAAATCCACTCCTCGTGCTTCTCCTATCGTCCGATGCCGACAATGCAGGCACTCAGCGTTGCTTCCTGCAGGCATTTCATTAAAGCACTAATAACACATTGGTAATTAGGTGACAAAGAGGCTTTTCTTATTGTACTGATCAGCTGCTGAGACGTAGTCCTCAGAGGCCCACACAGAAGGAGGTTGGCTGTGTGTGCGCTAGGACATGTTTGTGAGTTTCTGAGTTGTATGTCTCTGCTCTGAGTCTATTATTTCTAAAAACAAAAATCAGGTTTTGATCCATTGAAATGCTGCTACTGTCTCTTTTTCGACCCTTACTTTTGATCTATTTTTTTAATCTTTTTTGCTGAAAGGAAAAGGTCATCTGGCTGCAGTTTACATTATGAACTAAAACACACAGATGCCCACATAGCCACACATATATATGAGCTTGGATATTAGATTCTTATTTATGATCTACAGTATCCTTTTATCAGTGGAAATGAATTTTCACATCGAAACTCTTGCATTCTTTCCAGTTTTTCTCTCTCCTCTTGTTCCCCATCAGTCTCTCCCCTGATTCTATATCAGATGGTTCTCGAGCCACCTGAGGCACTGAACAAATAACGTAGTGCAATTGAAATTTCCTGTGAGGCTTATTGATGTCATTAAACACTAGCATACTGAGGCCCGGAATCATTTTAGTCTTCATCAGACTGGCTGACATTTTAGTGAATTAGCTGTTGGAGGTTTGGTGGGTTCGGATGAGGTGGGGTTGTTTTAGCTCCCCTAGCCCCCATGCCACCACCACCTCCCCCACCCCCTCCTTCACGGGGTCAAATGGTAGAATCGATCATCTCATTTGGCCCGTCTGCTGGCCTTTGATTGGCTGTCATAAGGCTAATATGTGTCTGGTGTGTAATGATATTCTTGCATGTTGTTCTTTAAGAAGTAAATCAAGTTAGCATTTAGCTTGTTGCGGACATGAAAGAGCATGGCAATACTGTGATTATCATGAGAATTCACATTTGACTTTAAAGCAAAAGCCTTTCTTTTACTCTTAAGTTGCATTTGACCTTTTGTTGTCCTTTCTTTTCTGTGTGAAAAATCATTTCTGTGGAGAATCATCTGCCAACTTTAAATTTTGAAAGGAGATATGTTCTTAAATTCATACCATTTAAAAGAAGTTTGGAGTTTGGAACATGTATTTTAGGGATATGCATAATTTCATCGTCCCGTGGCTGACATTTCAAAACTGTGTCTAAAGAAAATGTTTTTTTTGTGTGTGCGCCAAAAATTACAAAAGCTAAGCACATCATGGCCCAAAAGAATCCCATTAGTTTTTTCACTTTTTAGTACTTACATCTGTAACTGTTGCACTTGACTAACGGGAGAGATTTCTTTCACTTCTCTAAGAGACTTGGAGAAACCTTTCTTTCTTTTAGAAATAGCACAATGTTTTTTGTTATGGTCATGTATCTGTAATACTACACCTCTGCTCTACACACATAGCTAACAATGTGCAAGTTTACTTTTCATTGTCTCCAAAAACACAGTGTCAGTAGTTTGTAATCAAGACTGCATAATTTTTTGATGGTGTATGCTGATCCAAACCCAATTACAAACATGCCTTTTTGTGCAGATATTTTTAATGACCCATTCCTAATACATTCAATGAGTAAATATCTGTTGACCAGTTATTATTAAATCTCAGTACAGTTCTCCACCTTTCCACACATTAATGAGCTCTGAGTATCATGCCACTCTGTGCTGTGAGACATGACAGTCTCTGGTTGATCCTTGTTTGTGTTTGGCCTTTGTGTTTGGGGTCAGTCAGTCTGTTGGTCTCTGACTAGAGAGCGTGACTGGGGCTCGGACACGCTTTGTAGCTGTGGCGCCACCGCCGGCCTTTGCTTTCCTGATTTAGTAAGGCTGATGCTTCAAAAGCCATACCCAAAGTGAGACTTCACAGCAGAGCAGGACAACATGTTGCTCCCTGTGGTCCGTGTGCCTGACATTGTACTGTCCTGACATGTACAGGACACGGAGTCTGTCATTGCACGTGATTGGGAAACATCATTACAGTAACAATAGCTCCAGCACAGCTCGCTGCCAGTGGTCATGTGCCCTGTCATCTGTTATCACTCTTAACTCCTCTGGCTTTCTCTCGCAACTGATCAAAAATCTAAATCTGTTCCACAAAGTGCTTGTCTCTGTTCTCAGCTCAGCAGGACGTGGGGAGAAGAAAAGAAGGGAAGAAAAAATAAGGAAAATTGAAAAGAAAGTTGTTAATGTCACTGAACCATGAAAGGCTTGGCCCGGGGTTGGAATGACTCGGTATACAAGGTTCTTTAGTGCTGTGGCTGCGGGGATAAACATAACTTACATCAGCCCTTCGCTTGTACAGGAGATTTCCTCTCCTGGCACTTACAACCTCAACACTCACACTGCACTGTGATTCACACACACACACACACACACACACACACACACTGTACGATCCAGACCCTTTCAAGTAGCTCATGTACACATGCATACACACACACACCAGAGGGCAAACAAGGGTTTTTGAATAGTAGTTTTTATTCTGTTTGCAAGCATGACAGTGGTTGCTATTACTTGTTCACACATACACACAGAGTTTAGTTTGTTTTTGTTGGATGGATTTGTATCAACGGCAATGTAAAAATATTAATTGCATTAGACTGTATTATCAATGTATTGTCTGACTGTGTGCGTGTGTGTGTGTGTTCTGTGTCTTTTTTTCTCTCCAGATCATCACTCAGTATGTTTATGAGCTGTTGGAGAAAAAGTGCAACATGACTAAAGCCTTCCTGCCAGTAAGTACCCAGAGTGTGAAAAGAGGCATTTTCCTCTTTGAT
The DNA here is from genome assembly GCF_021018895.1 of Seriola aureovittata. Classification (NCBI taxonomy): domain Eukaryota; kingdom Metazoa; phylum Chordata; class Actinopteri; order Carangiformes; family Carangidae; genus Seriola; species Seriola aureovittata. The sequence continues at coordinate 11,988,651 of NC_079368.1, forward strand.
TTATGCCCTTGAAGATTAAAGGGAGTATTAAATATGAAAATTGACGTAAATGCTTCGGCTTCAGAGTGTGATTATATTGAGTGTCCTGTTTAAACAAAATAAAGAAAAGGGGATTGTGAGGAGTCAGCTCTCCTCATTTCTCTATCAGTCTTTGTCTTTCCCTTTTCTATCTCACTCAGTTTCTCTCTTACTCTCTCTCTTTCTGTTACTCCCTCCTCTGCTCACATCCTTTGTGCAAAAGTGTCTCCTCAACAAATTAACTGTATTGTGACGTGTCATTTCAAAGGCGCAGAGGCGCAGCATGCTGATGCTTAATCTGTTTTGCATTCATTTGCGCTGAAGGGGACTTTCTCAGCCATCATGGAGTTATTCTTTGCCCAGCTCATCCACACTTGATCCCTTTTTTATTTGTTGTTGGAAGCATGTTTGTCTCTTTTTGCCCCCCTTTACCCCACCATCCTTGCTCTTTTTCTGTTTATAAAAGTTGCGATCATTTTTCAGGCTGCATTTATGGGGATGTTAGGCAGTGCTGGTGTTTAGAAGCATAGCAGAGTTAGCTCCAGCGCTAACAGTGTCCATAAATCACCTACCAAGGGACTCAGCGCCTTTCATTAGCCCCCATACACTTTTACTGGTTTATCTGCCTGGCCTATTTATCTCATTATTCCTCTGGAAAATTGCTCTGTTCTGCTTTTCTGCTGCCCACCCGCCTGCGTGTATATGGCATTTGTGTGTGTGTATTTGTGTGTTAGTGGTGGGTCCGTCCACCTGCGTGGCATTGAACTTGTGACCGCAGATTTTAAGAAGATTAACCGCAGCCAAGTATAGGGAGAGGGAATGAGGGAGCACAAGAGAATAAAGGGTAAGATTTTCTCCCCCACTCGGCTCTCTTTGTCTGCTTGGATTAAGTTCTTGCAGCTGCCACCCATGGCTTTTATGGACAGTGTTTGTCTCCTTAGAGATTCTTCCAGGCATACTTGGGAGGGATGCAAAGACGCATGGGATGTGGACGGAGCTCATGCACACCCACAAATACTCGCTCACTCTCTTAGCCTCCCCCTCTCTGTGTATTACTTTCTCCCTCAGTTTTAATCACACAAAGGCTGTTTTCTAATCATGATTATTGATGATTAGTGTACTGATGCATATGAGCTTTTTTAATTACAAAGGCCACAGTAGAAAAGGCTGTTTCTCCTTAAATTCCTACATGCAACATAAGACAAAATTCTTAACATTTCTTTTCATAATCAGCTTCAGATGTTTCTTTGAAAAATAAAATCACAATTTGATCTTCTTTTTCATTTGCTGCTATGGCATGGAGACAGGCAAAGATTTATTTTGATTGAGTTAAATGTCCCAAAAGTCTATGAAATCATCAAACATCTTTGGGAAATATGCTTTTCTCTTTATATAAGAGATTTTGGGGGTTTTGACTCCAATACATCAGTGAGACATGATAACCTGTGTTTTCCTGAACATTTAGGTGGATGCCACAGAAGATGAACCCACAAGTTTTATCTACCGGAGCCCAGATGCCTTGTCTAACCCATCCAAGCTGTTGGTGCTCATCCAGGGCAGTGGCGTAGTGCGGGCCGGTCAGTGGGCCCGTAGACTAATCATCAACCAGGACCTGGACTCAGGGACACAGATCCCCTTCATCACCAGAGCCATGGAGGTAGGGGGCACAACAAAAGATGTTCAAGCTATTTCTTTGGATGTTGAAACGATTTTTACCGATCTTTGATCCAAGATGTTGTGTTTTCATGTCACTGAGAGGGAGGGGTGGGCTGAGTGCACTGAGGACACTGCACAAAAAATGTTAGAGGAGGTAGTTTATTATGCAGCCGGTTCTAAATACTTTACATTCATATCCTCCATTTTTGTTTTTCCTTTGCAAAGAGTGTAAACTGTGACCCATCATTAGTTTGTAGGGTTTTGTGTGTCTCTGAGGGAAAAAGTCACCACATAGTGGTACCACTGCTACCACAGTGGGAGTGGTGGTTAGCCTGATGGGATATTGGTGTGACAAGTGTAACACACATTGTTTATGTAAGGGGCAGGCTTGAATATTTGGGGCTTTGGAAGCAGTTCTGGCACAGTTAGAAGTGGAGTATCATGGTATTTTGTTTTCTTGTGTTTGACTGGAGGTTTGAATGTGATTGTGGGTAATTTTTTATTACTCTTAGCTTTTCTACCTTAGATTCTGGATGTACTGCATCGACTCAATTCAGTTTAACTTCATTGCCCAATTTACACAAGTCTGGAGTGGAAAGGAAACTTTGTCCTTGGATATGATAAATTACATGATCCTAAACAATCTCAGCACTCCACAGCATCATATAATAGCAGGAGTGAATAATAATGATAAGCAGACATTCGTTCACAGGTCCAAACACAGACTTTATTACTTTACATATTATTGTACAGTTCTCAACCCAGAATAAAGGCTTATATTGTCTTTTTAGTGAAAGAATATTCCTCATTATGATCATTATTATACAAGAAAACATTTATGTATTTTTATGATTCCTGTGTAATCCTATGGGTTCATCGGTGACTGAGCTGAGAGAGAGAAGCAGGTAATGTGATGTAAAATATAGATTCGTTTTTCTTTCCCTACTATATGATCACACACAAGTGTATACATCTGTGTTTCAGCAAGCAAAAGGCGGCTCTCTGCCTGTCTTATTATTTTCATCCCCATTTCTGTGCTCATTTGTCAGCCGGGCCACGACTACCTGTGTAATTTCATCGGCCCAGTGTTCAAATTGACTTAGGGGAGATCCTGCTCTCCCTCTCCCCCTCATTCCCTCGTTCCGTCCACCTGAATGCCATAAAGACTTTCACTGCTGTGTAAAGCCCTCGCCTGCTGAGTACAACAACAGGAGAGATTTGGGTAGTGTGCGTGTGGGTCCATGTGTGTGCTAACAGATGATTCAGGTACCCAGAAACTGTCTTTTACAGTCACCCCGGCCGGTGTTGCAGTTGGAAGAGGCTGGATTGTGTTGCAGACAGCCAAAGTGACAGCCCAGATATAGAGAACGTGGTGTGTGTAGTGCGAGTGTTGCTCATTCATCATCATAAACAAGAAATCGTGTTCTTACACCCTGACAAATCATCATCCAGGCATTTACCACACACAGGCCTTGTACTCTATGTGTGCACTGGAAAGACAAGCACACACATTTATAGTCAATTCATGCTGTCTGCATCTATAACAGGCATGTTTGTGGTTTATTATGTCATACCATGACATTTGTGTGGATGTCTTTTGAAGTGCATGTACAGGAGTTACAGCTATTGTAACATCTGAAGAAAGGTGTGGAGTTTTTGTTTTTGCTCATTTTTTATCTCAATCTTATTTGTCTAAACACATTATCAGCTGATTTTAATGATAAGTTCCCCTTCAAGCAGTGGGGGGGGCCGGGTGGGGGGGTTCTCAGTGAAATCACTGTGTACTTATCAGCAGTACCTATTATAGTTATTCAGCATTTAGCGGATACTTAGAATTACAGTGTGCTCAAAAGGTACACCACATGACTACATTTAGTTTGTGATATACACTAGCATCCATATTTCTAAAAGGACAGTTATTATAGCTGTATTACATTAGGTATTTGACATGTAATGACATGCTATAAGTTTATGGTAGTTTCCACTTTGGCTTGATGCAGCTTCACATTTTACTCCTCCTTTATTCATTTACCCTTAGACATCTCATCTGGTTATCTCATACACTTGTACAAGCTACTAATTCATCACTCTGACACATAAATCCCATCTTACTTTTTAAAGATACTGCCTCCCGCCTGTTCTACAGCACAAAGACAAACAGGCATAGAGGCATGGCATTAGTTATGCATTAATTTAAATGTATTTCCTAAGTCAGTGTTTATAATGAGTGCCTGACTGTTCAGCCAAGTGGCTTGCTGACTACCAGCGTGTTATATTCATTCTCCTCGTAGGAAGAGAGGTGCAGCAGAAATGGTGATGACTAGGTGACGTCTGAAACCTGACGAGTTGTCAAGGAAGCAGCCTTATACACCATTGTTATTAAACGTTGTTATACTGTTATAATGTTATACAGTACAACTTACCACATCTTTATTCTGAAATGTTCACTACAAGGCATTAATAATTAATAGGAAAATCACTCAACAGGAAACTTTTGTTATCACTACCTCGTGGCTATCAGTTTCACTGTCTCCACCTACACATATATACAATACAGAGTTCACAATGAATTGTCCAAACCCATTCTGGGAAATGCAGGAAATGATTAACTGAGGAAGAGCTTGGTGAACCAGCTTGAGGAAATGAGCCATGATATTCAGCAATGTGAGACTATCTTAAAGTGGAATATTCCTTCGACCGAACTGTCATGGATAGAAACATTTATAAAACAACAACTTAGTTTTACATAGGTCATTACAGCAGTCTGATGCTTTATAGCTGTAAAAGAGCAACTCTGGCACCATGACAATTACTCAATATTTCTGATTTACAAATTTGTTTAAGTGCAGTGCTGGGTCAAATGTGACATTTTGAGTGTTGTTTTTATTATGTTTAGATTAGACTCCATTTTACAAAAATGTTGCGTAGCAAGAAGCTTTTGCCTCGAGTGCAGCTCATGAGAAGTTACTCATGGGAAGTTGTTTGGAAATTCAAAGCCTGCAGCGAAGGGTCAACTGGAGTGCATTCGGGGAAATATGGGGGGAGCTTGTGGCTGCTGCAAAACACATACGCACACACGCACGAACGCACGCACACACACACACACACACACACACACACACACACACACACACACACATACATACATACATACATACACACACACACGTACACATCCACCCATCCACCCACACACACACACACACACACAGACACACACACGTGTATGGCCCTGCACCTGTGTTAAAGCACCACTCTGAAATTCTTAGCCAGCGTCCTTAAGGGCTCGAGTCAGCCTTTCCTCTCTTCCGATGGGATCACCCACTGCCAATCAAGGGATTGTGGGAAACATAGCTGATTGTGCTGGTTAATCAGGCCATTCACACAACACACGTGCACACACACATACAAACAATCACATTCTAGGGTGAATCTCCGGGCAGCCTGTCTCTTGCACACCATTTACATCCCATCACCTGTTTCTGCTTCCCATATCCACCATGCTCCTGTCTACAGATATATCACAATCTCAGGATTATGTCAACACATTAATAAGCTTGTATCATGTATTTGTAAAAGATGAGTCTAAAATATGTGGACACAGAGAGAACCTAGCAACAAATGCATCACACTGGGCAAAGGTGAGTACAGTAACGCCAGGTTAAGGCAAATCTTTGCGCTGTGGTTGCAGGTCTGTTCCATGTGCATGTGCATGTGTTTGTGCACATGGAAGTAGTGCTATTTCCCATAGCCTCGAGGTAAAATGACAGGTGAGAGGAGGTTTCTCAAGCAACAACCAGAGTGAGGGGGAAATAGATGGAAAAGATGAATCTGAGGGGAGGAGGGCACGGGGGGTGGGTGGGTGGGGGGGGATGCAGAGAGGGAGAAGGATTACAATTGGTTGGAAGAGGACAGAAGAGGAGAGAAGGAGAGGGGCACAGAGAGGATTGAAGCAGGAAGAGAGAAATGAGAGAAGGACTAGGGAGTGACTGCAAATGGGGTGGGACTGGCAGAGGACAGACGGGAGTATAGAGAGAGAGTAGGCAGAAGGCAGGCGTCTGACAGCTCCACTACTGGGAGAGGGCCTCTTAATGACAGCTTATTCCTTCATGATTTCAATTCCTGACAGTCGACAGGTCTTGTTGCATCATGGCAGCTGTATCATTACCTTCTGGCCCTGTCACTGCTCTGCATCCTGAGACTGAGATGGTGGAGGTGGAGGGTGGGTGCCATGGGGTTTGGAGGGGATGGGGGAATGGGAGGGAGAGAAAGAGAGAGAGAGAGAGAGAGAGAGTAGATTGTGAGGTTACCAGCAGAATAATTGAGGAAGGAGGGAATATTGAAAGGTGGGATCATTAGTTAAAGTAGCTGTTGGAGTTAAGAATAGGACATTCAACTTGTGTGTGTTTGTGTCCACACTGAAAGAAAACACTTGAATGCTGCTGTGAGGCCTCAATCCTCCTGTATCACGTATTATGGTACATGTATGATGTATTATCAGGCCATGACACAACAACGTAGAGAAGCAAGAACCCAAAAATTCCTAGTCCCTTTTTTTTCCTTTTACTTTACTTTACATAACTTCTTAACTTTTTTTTTTTCCTTGACTTCTCCTGCAGTTGTCGTCTTATGGTTTTGCAACATTAGTTATTGGCTACTGTTGGAAAACTTCTCTTCCTAAGAGCTTATTCATCTGTTAATTTTCAATATTTCAACTCAATATAGTCATTTTTGTCAGAAATTGTTTCTTTAGAAGTTCAGTTGTGGGTAGAGTTTTTTTTTTTTAAAATAAAATCAACAGTATCAAGTCTGACAACTCTCCAACTTGTTAACTGCATATACATGTGCACACAAACATATAACCACATACAAACCACTAAAAACACTCTCCTCAAGAACAACTTAATTTAATTTGGAACTTGCTAACGTGAAAACAGATCTGTTCACCAGCCCCCCCCACCCCCCCACCCCCCCATCCCTGTAATGCCTCCCCTCATTCTCACCCCCCTTCTCGCCATCTCACACTCTCTCCCTCTCTCTCTCTCTCTCGATAGTGAGTCAGGCTCGACACTGGAGACCCACTGGAAAGAAAGAGGGGGTGTGGTGTTTTCAAAAGTGTGTCAAAAGCCTAGGGGTTTGTATCTGCCCAGAATTTCAATGGGAGGCTGAAAGGGGGCAGCGAGGCAGACAATCTCAAACACAGAAATCCTCTTTTAATTTCTGTCATGCCCCCCCCCCCCCCTTTTTTTTTTTTTCCTTGTAGCTGGATGATGTCTTGTTCAGCATCGGCTTCACACTCTGGCATCTTCCTGTGTTGTGCCGTGGCCTTGTGTGCTGTGAGGATACCCCTCTCTCTCCTCTCTCTCCCCTCTCTCTGTCTCTCCAATCACCATTCTTCCTCCTCCTCCTTTCTCATTAGTTCCTCTAATTCCCCCCGAGCTGTGAGTTAACCTGTATCTTTGTGTGTGTGTGCTGGTGTGTGCACACGCGTGTGTGTGATAACATTGTACGTACAGTGTGTTTTCAGCCTATCTTTGGGCATCAGGTGGCTACAGAAGTCAGAAATGTATCATTCTATCCATCTAGCCAGGTTTAGCCAGAGGACAGCTTGTGTATTTGTGTGTGTGCATGTGTGTGTATGTGTAAGGGTCAAAAGATGCTCTGCCTAGCCATGGCCTTGTAATAGTAGCCCTGCAACCAACACACACACTCACACACACACACACACACACACACACACACACACCTCCAGGTGGGAAGGTCCCAGCACATCCTGAAGCTCAGATCAATGCACTTGACACCTTCAAAGGCAGGTGTGGGGCCTGGACTTGCTCTGGGGTTAAACCTCTTTTAAATAGCCTCCCGCGGGAAGGCAGCTGTCAATAACCCACCATAATTACCGGGGCCAAGCCCGCCAAGGGCTCGGCTGCACGGGCCAAATTAAAAATTGATCAGAGGGAGAGAAAACATTATTTTGTGGTGGTATTCCCTGTCCTAACAGCACTGCTGCTGCCGTATGTGAAATCTCATCAATTGAGGTCCAAGCTAGATATCTAGAGACCTATTTATCTATCTATCTGCCCCCCTTCGTCCAGATGAACAATGAAGTGCTGTCCCTGTTGTAAAAAAATATTTGCATATTAAGTGTCTTTCTGTGTGTGTGTGTGTGTGTGTGTGTGTGAGTGTGGTTGTGAGTGTGTGCGTGTACATGAAGCGTGTGAGTGTGTACGTGTGCATACTGTATGAGCATTCCGCTGATTGTTATGTGCTCCAGGTAATCGTACATCATCCCCTATCTGTGTAGTGTGTGTGTGTGTGTGTGTGTGTGTGTGTGCGCGCACACCTTGTAGCAGTATATTGATTGTGGTCTCATTGAGTTTCTCTTGGCAGAGAGCCTTTATTTGTCAGTCCGAGAACGATATGAAGAAGATATGTTCATCCTCAGGCTTCCTCTAGGAAAACACACTGACTATTGTTTCACAAGACACTGATGAATGAGACTGACAGTTTACAATGGGTTTGAAGTATTTACTAAACACACTGTAGGAAAAAGGTCATATCACATGGATTTTTATCATTGCTCTGTATGTCATTGGTGTAGGACATGTTCTTCCCATTACATATTAAGCCCTATTTAAAATGGATGTTCTTTTGGGAGGTCCTGTCATTATTATAATTACCACTGGCATCTGTAATTTTCATCCAGTGCAAATCTGCCTGATACATAATTCACACAAGTGTATAAGGGGGAGCATGCGTTTTGACATTTCTTATTTGGGCTAGGAGCAGAGATTCAAGAGAAAACACACAGCAAATTTTGTGGTGTTAATAAGTGTTGATTAGCCTCTATAAACACAGGAAGTGTTGATTTTAACACTTTCAGAGTTACAGTAAATTAAGTCTGGCAATTTTACTGTGCAGAGATCATTTATTTTGTACAAATTGCCCCTGGATCTGCAAACATACTAGATGTAAATTGCATTAAGGGGATTCTTCCTCTAAAAATAATCCAGTTTAAATCGTGCGACTTTAAACATGGCACTGCAGGTCAGTTGTCCCCAGAGTGCCTGGTGCGGAACTCTTGGGTGCCATGAAAACTGGCCGGGGATGTGGCAGGATTTGTTTCCAGTTTTTGGGTTTTACTTTAATAACATTCTCTCACACATTTGTCACAATGAATAACCCTAAAAGAAGTGCTGAAAATAGATATTTACTTTGACATTTGCAGCTTAAAAGGGTTCATGAGTATGTGTTTGTGTCAGCGGGGTGCCATGGTTTAAAAAACCTTTAGGAAGTACTGCTGTAGTTCCAGAAACTGAACATAACAAGTAGTTTACAGCAGTTTACTCAGAGAGAATAAGTTATATAATTTTCTGGATATACTGTTTATGTACACTATTGAAAAAGCTGTTGAGAGTTGTTTGGTATGTCATTTTCCAGGCTGCTCATGCCACCATGTTGCTTGGGGGTTGAGAGGATTGAAAGAACAAGAGGATGAAAAACAAAAGAGCATGAGAGAGGAAGACTTCAATCTAATTGTGAGAGATTATTTGGGAGTGTACATTTATTAGCCCTCCTGTGATAACAGACTTTTTTTTTTTTTTCCTTGATATTAGCAAATTATACCATCAAAAAGGCTTTGTCTTTATGTCTGTGCATGTGTGTTTATGCGTGCGTGAGTGTGCGTGTGCCTGTGTGTGTGAGGTGGGTAGTAGGTCATTTGCAGCTGTAGGCTGTGTGTGTGTGTCCCTATGGGAAGGTCTTGTTTAGTCTCTCTTCCAGAGGGCCCCAGGCAGTGTGTGGTGGATACCTCTTCACTCTCTCACTGGGAACACTTCTCTATGGCCCATACATACACACACACACACACACACACACACACACACACACACACACATGCATACACACACACACACACACACACACACACACACACACACACACACACACACACACACACACACACACACACACACACGACACGCACACACCCACAGAAAAATCCTCCACAATCTTTTGCACAATTTGTCAGTCTGTGTGGCAGCATGTTCACTGTCTGACGGCTGTAATGTAACAGCTTTTACTTCTTTTTTGGATACAGGTGGGTGTATGTACCGCATTCATTTGAATCATTTAATATTACGTGGAGACACACACACACAAATGCAAAGGCTCTTTCATCCTCTTGTAAATTTTACATGTATCCTCCATCTCAGCAGGTTTGCAGAAGTTAAAAGTGTTTAGCTGGGGACGATCCAGGAGGAAATTGAGTTTTGCGAGGAGCTAGTGGTGAGCACGTTGATGACCCACTGTGGATATACACTACACTACACACACATGCACGGACACACGAAAGTGCACGCACACACACACACTCACACAATCAGCAACTGAGCATCTCTTAGGGTCAAAGTTGAAACCTGCTTTAAGCTCTCCAATGCCAGTGTCATGCTCCTGGACTGTGTGCACCAAGCTTTGATTGATGAAAGGAAACTCAGCCCTTAAATAGGGGTTACCAAGGTTCTAGGGGGTACACTAGGGTTAGAGGCAAACAACAACAAATCTTTCTGTTAATAGTTTTAGTGCCGGCTCTGTGGTTAGAAATGAAAATAGATGCTGGAGGGCTGCACTGGTCGTTCTGTAGATATTCGAAAAGCAGTTTTGGAGAGTGAATTTTTTAATTTGTGTTTTACGGTAACAACAGGATCCTATTCAGACATCTGGACCAGCTTTTCAAACATGTGGCCCACTGAGTTATTTGCCTTATACTCTAGATACAGACAGGTGACAAATCAAAGGAAAAACCTTAATAAATGAGTGGAAAAGGTCTAAGTGATTTTGAAAGCGTGTTCATTGTTGGGGACCTACAGATGGCAGGAGCTTCCTTCACTTCTCAACTGGCTCATGTTTCATTAGGAAAAGTGACTGAAGTGACATCTGCATTTAGATCCATGGGAAAGACATCAGTAAATAGAATTGGAAATTGTGGACGAAGGAAAAATAGAAGAGCAACTCCTCCTCAGGTGACTGATCAATGTAAGACATGATCAGACTGTGTCAGCAAGAACAGTCCATCAACAATTACATAGAGAGGCATATTATAGGGTTGCAGTGCATAAATCCCCCATTACAAAGATGAATGCATGTGTGGCGTACACCAAGAGAACGGTACAGGTGTGAGTGCTTGACCCCTGCAGTAAGGGGATCCGGCGCCTCTGTTATGCTGTGGGGTGTCCCTCCATTAGAGTCCAGACACATGTAGGATCAATGTCAAGGTGCATTGAAACACTTTGTGTTGGTTTTTCCTTTAATTTGTCACCCGTCTGTAGATGAGTAGTGATATACCATGTATTTATTTGAGGCAGTGGTTTTATCTGTTTACCTATATGTGTTAGTGTCTTGTAGCTGTCTGCTTTTGTGTGTTTCCCCTCTCTCTATGTGACCAGACATCAAAGATGGAATCTTTCTTTGAAGGCTTATCTGTCTTTTGAGACTGGTATTGTCCTGCATTCTCTGTGGATGTGAAATGTACATTTCAGTACATCAGATCATGGCAGTGACGGCGGTGTCTCAGTGTTTCAAGACGTGTGTGCTTTTGTGTCTCTGTGCAAAAGAAAGAGAGACAGACAATGAGGAGAGAGAGATGGCATCAGTGATCAGATTTGTCTGCACCTCTTCTGTCGTCAGGAGCTCAGTGGGTCAGTGGATAAGTGTGTCTGTACATCTGTGTGGCCTGTACAGTAGGCATCGACATGCATCTTTGGTTGAACTTTGGCACAAAAATGTATAAAAATCCATGTGTCGAAGCAAAGACATGCTGAAGATGCGGTCATCCACATCACCTCTGGACTAAGTGAGAGACGCATTTGATTTCATGGGAGAATGTACTGTATTTTCTAGTCTGTTCATAAAAGCTGCATAGACAGATAAAAATGAAAAAGAAGACACACACAAACACACACACACACACACGAAGGAAAAGGCAGCAGCCTGCTCTCGTTGTAGCTTACTTTTCAAAAATGCATTGTCAACTTACTTGGGGATGAGGAACAAGCCCGATGAGGTATTTACTGTCACTTTCCATATAAATATTATGCGAGGTAGTGACACATGTGACAATTTGTATTTTGGCAAAGGAAAGAGAAGTCAAATTTCAGTGTAAATACCAAAGAGGCATGTCAAAGTCAGGCGTGAATATAATCCAGCTACATCAGATGTAAACAGATTCGGGGTGTGAAGCTCATGTTGGTGTCAGGTATAAGGCACTGTTCTCTGTCTGAATGCTTCTCTTTGCCTTTCTCCTCTGTGTGATGCCACAAAATGCTGAAATCAGGATCTGAGTTTCCTCGCCACACAACAAACATACAACACATGTTTAGATACATTATAGTTTATCCATTACTTTTTTTTTGTGTAACTTGTCAGATACAGTTTCATCTGCATCAACACCAACCTGTGCATTTGGTCTGGCGCCCCCCCCCCCCTTTATCTGGTATTACGGTGCTCGTGATAGGTGTTATTATCCTGCCGTATGCTGACAGCCTATCCCTTAACCCTCTTAGGAGCACACTATGCCACGCTTGGCTGACTTGTTTGCGCTGATGTCAAGTTTTAGCGGTTAGCAGGCGGTTACCATATGCCACTGTGCTGCTGTCGCCCCCAATGTCAGTCAAACGAATGTCAACCTTAACTCAGAACACAGTACGCGACGGCGCACACCCAGGAACACAGCGACTGTGACAAAACACGCGCACACACAGTATCTCATACAGCCATACTGTACACACAAATAAACTTGCCATAGAGCAAATACAGACATACTGGTGTAAGAACAAAAGAATCACATCCTGTTTGCTGTGCCATGATAGGACAGTTTAGCTTGTCTCCAGGAAGGTTCTGACATACAGCTCCTCATCAGCTGACTGAAGGACTCAGCAGCTGCTTGACGTGGGACAAGTTATGCCTGTAAATACAGGTCTAAACATACACCTTAGTATCCAGTAGATACATTCTTGTTGCACAATCTAATATTGATTGCTAATATTCTATCATTGTGATTGACCAAGTGATAAGTTGACTCATTTAAGGTAGAGTAAGCAGTGCTGGTGAAAGACTGTATTTGAACTCAACAGCAAAACAAATATGCCCCTCACATTTACCTAAACCAAGAAGACTTACCAAAACCGAGATGTGCTCTAGTAGTTCTCCCATCTGTATGGAAGATAACTACCATCTGCACTAAGATGGCTATTTGCTGCTTTCAACTTGTCTTGTACTCATGTTGTGAGAAATCCTGCTTCAGTTCAATCCATTACGAATGTAGTGAAAGCCATTCAGGTTAGGATTATGCACTGCGAACGGATATTTAGTTTTTGCATCAACGCACAAGAACACGCGTAAACACCACTTCCAGATGCCACACAGGTGGATGTGAATTGCTACTGAGACACAAACATATTTGTCCAATATGCATGTAGTAACAATCATACATTGAATACAGGTGAATGGCTGCACGTACATGCGTATCACAAACACAGTGACTCAAACTCACATTCACGCACTCACATTGTCCAACAAACTGAGGCTCTTTTGTCATTCTCTAATATGTTTTCAGGGGTGGTTTTCCCATCACCAGAGAACCGGATATAAGTGTGTGTGCGTGTGTATCTACTATATATTGTGTCCTTCACTTACTTACCTGATAAGTGTACCTTACTGCCTCCCTCCCGCTCTCTCCTCTGTATCCATCTTAAGATGTTGGTGGCTGTTTTCTTGTGTTAACAGAGTTGTTGTGTTTTGCTCTGCATTCAGAGAGGGAATGTGGCCCTGCAGCTCTCTGTTCTATTTGACCTTGTTCAAACTCGCCCTTCCCTCTCCCTCCTGAGTTTTTCTTCCTCTCTCTTCTCTTTCTCGTCTTTCTAAGGTTCCTGTTTCCCATTTAGGTCTCCGGCTGCCTCTGTTGCTAGTTTTATCCAAAGTGCAGAGCAGGAGACTTTGGAGTCACTGTCTCTTTGGCCTTTGACAGATCAGGGTGGCAGTGTGTGACCACGGAGGACTGGCTGTTTCTGCATTCTGCTCAGTGTCTCTGTCTCATTTTCTGTCTCTGCCTCCTCTCACTGCCTCTCTCTTCCCCCATTTATCTCGCTCTGTGTCTAAATTAAACACTGCTGAGCACCAGCTTCGATGGACAGTGATAAAGAAGTAACATTATAGTAACAGTAACATGACATGGTGCTGTACAACCCCAGGGAATGACAAGAGAGAAAGGCGCCATAATCCATTTTAATTTCCCTGATATCATTGTATTGAGAGAGAGCAATAGAGAGAGGGAGCGTGGCAGTGGTTGGCGGAGCGAGAGGGAGAAGGAGGGAGAGAAGTGAGATGTCTCAGACCAGAGACTGTGCTCTAGCTGACTGCAGTGTCTTGTGGTGACCTAGTTGCAACCTCTTTGAAGTCCACAGGCTGATCTCTCTCTCTATAGGCTGCAGAGGAGATCTGCTGCATACAGCTTTATTAGACCTGGATTGAAAAAAAAGCAAGAGGTGAATAAAATTCTGGGGGTCTTGAGCCTGCCCCTAAACCTGCGTAGCCACAGATAGATTTGTGCATGCGTACATGTTTGTGTGGTTTTATGTGTCAGTTCATCCACGCTTTCAAGTGTGTATATATCATTGTGTTTTTTATAGGGTATTTTTTTTGGCTGTGTCTGTGCTGTTGCAAGCACTGTGTGTATGTGTTTTGTGTATGTGTGTGTGTGTGTGTGTGTGGGTGTGTGTGTCTTTGTATATAGCAGGTATTCCTTTTGGAATGTGTAGCTGTAATGTCATGCCAAACACAGCCTTTATCCTTTAGCCCACCACATTAGGAGACAGTGGTGCATTGTCAGGAGAGCTGACCTAGAATAGTCCAATCACTCTACATCCAGCCCCCTGTCTGCCCTCTCCTGTGATCACCATGCTGCCAATGCCGCAGTCTATACTGCGTGTGTATGTGTGTGTGTGTGTGTGTGTGTGTGTGTGTGTGTGTGTGCGTGTGTGACCCAGTTCAGTTGCTGGTGTCGCCAGGCTTGCCCCTGGTGAGGGCATGCATGTTAGGGCACAAAACCCTTAGATGTGTGTATTCTGTTCAAGCACAGCTGTAGATTTCTTATATCATCTGCGGTTTGTACATCCAGCGAAACGAATGATAGTTCTCTCTTTCCACATTCTCCTACTGGGTCATCAGCTCCTCAGGTTAACCCCCACCCTGTTCTGTCTGTATATGTCACTGGCTGCCACTGTTGTCTTCACATTTTAATTAAGTTTGTGTACACCGATGATTGCCTCCATTTTGAGTTCAATATCTGTCTACGAAGGGACAGAGCAAACACACAAGTGGGTGTTTGTGTGAATATGCCGTTGAGGGATATGGGGTTCATGGACACACACATATGCACGCACACATGCACACCGTATGACATGGCCGCTCAGTGAACTCCCTCAATTATCCGGAGCCTTTCTCCTGCACCCCTCCATCCCTCCATCCATCCATCTTCCCACCTGCTCCCCATTGAGAGCCTGTGTGTGCAGACATACTCAGCTGGGGGCATGCTTAACCTTTTTCCTGCTGCACAACACAAGGAGACACAGACACACATGCTCTTCTTCAAGTTGGGCTTCAATTAAAAAACCCACTTCACTTTTTTTTTCCCTCTTCCTTTCTCCATTTCCTCCTTTCTTTCATTCCTTTCCTTTGCCTTCTTTTTGAAGTTAGCCTGGGGCCTCGCAGAGCCTCATCAACCCTTTGCCTTGGCTAGATTGCATACAGGTACCCTCTGTGGCTATTTCAAATGACTTAATTAGCTTCTGAGTGCAGCGGGTTGGTAGAAGCCTCTCTCTCTCTCTCTCTCTCTCCCTCCCCTATCCCTCCCTCTCTCTGTTGCTGTCTCTCTCTCTCTGTCTTCAGAGAAAGAGAAAATGATTGAGCCCATGTGACACATTTAGTCCCTTGCCGTGTGGTTTCACTTTCTAGGTCATGCTCTGGCTGTGAAGCTGACTGCCTATTACCTCGTAGAATAAGATGACACACACTAAGACACATAATGTAAAGTGTGTGCATACATTCATGCACACACACTCTCCCATGCAGGCACAGACACACACGCCTCACCTTATGTTTAGTTTGATTGTCACTTTGCGATCTTTAGCTTTAAGCAACATCGAACCAAACATCATTTGTAATTGATCTGCTTTTCATTGATACAATATTTATTAATTCCATAGCCAAGCAGCATGTGAGCCACACAAGTGAAGATGTGGTTGCTATTTGCTTAGCTAGTTTTGCACATGTTTGTTTGGAGGCTGAGACACAATCCAACACTGTTTTGTTGTGTTAAGTCCCCAGGCGTGAATTCCCATACACACCAGTGATCAAGGTGTGTGCTTGTGTTCTGACTGTTGCTGTGTCTGTGTTTTCGTCTGTGACAACAACGTCAAGGGCATGCCCCACTGCAGTACAAAAAAATCCATATCCATCTCAGCCCTGATGCCACACATGCACCACACATACATTACACATGGGCACTGCACACACACACACACATAGAGAGAGAGCTGCATGTCTTTTCAGCTCCACTTCTGGGGGACATGGAAAAAACAGAAACATGCTGAATATTGCCATCTTTGTAGTTGTTCATGGCTTAAAAGCAGAGTCTGTCAGACTGTATGCAGCGATGCAAGTGGTAGCAGTCTTCCAAAAATGTCACTTTCACACACAATCACAAACCATGTCAGAAGTTTTGTCAATGACAGCTGAATGGTCCCAGTACCTCTTTTAGCATTGTCAACTGTCAAGGTCTTGAAAGTCAGAGGGGGGGAAAGTTTTTGCTCCATAAAGCTTTATTGTAATGAAGTGCCTGACGGAAAGATATGACCACAAGGATGTGATCAGTGATGGTCATCAATGACTAAATGAGTTCTCTCAACCCTCAGGGTGGAAACGAGATCTCAGGGGGTTTAGGAGAGCAATGTGCCTGTTAACTTCTGGCTCTCTGGTCCAGCTAGAGCTTGCTGGCTAGCTGCAGGCCTGTGTTAAAAACCTGGGCCTGCTAAATTAAGTTTGGCTGTGTGTACAGCCTGTGGCACCACACACATACACACATGCACACACAAGAGCACTCACTGCCGCTTGAAGTCAAGCACACACACATACACACACACTCTCTCTCTCTCTCTCTCTCGCTCTCACTCTCATTCACTCTCCCATTACCCAATCTTAATTGGCTACCTTCCCTCTTTCTCTCCTCCTCTCTATCTCTCTCTTGGACAGGCCTACAGGCCTGGTGGTACGCTGGCACACAGCAGCAGAGTTTGGGCATGTGAACAGGTTTGAGGGCATGGAAGAAATTGGAGAGAGGGAAGCAATACAGATGGGTGCTAGGATGAGGTTTAGAGCTCGATCAGGAGATGAGAGAAGGTAAATTACAGCTATGCCTCAACACAGAGTCATATTTAAAACTAAATATCTTGAAAATATTTGTGTCAATGCATTTTCACCAGCACATATTCAGACCACTTGTTAAAGACACAGTCAGAAAGTAGAGTAGGAGATGCTTCTCTCCTTTTCCACTAGCTGAGGAGTTGTCATGTGCTGTCAGCCAGCTTGTTCTCCATGTGCCTGTCAGTGCTCTGGATAGGAGCTCTGGGTCCCAGCCAATTGGTGAACTGTGTGTGATTGTGTGGGTGTGTGTGTGTGTGTATGTTGCCCTCAGAGCACTTTGTTGATTCTGCTCTGCAGTGTCAGTGACACATTGAGCGGGTTTCGGTAGGAGTCCCCTGGTTTCCCTCTTGCTGTGTTTACTCCATCTGTTTACTCCCCAAAAACACTCTCAAATCTATTACCCTTCTCTCTCTCTGTCTCTCTCTGTCTCTCTCTCTCTCTCTCTCTCTCTCTCTCTCTCTCCCTCTATTTTTCACTCTCTATCTATCTCTCTTATTTACTCCTGACTTCTCTTGACTTGTCGTTTCAAATCAGTACCTGTGTGGTAGTCGGGTGGTGTGCCTGCCGAGAGCCAGCGCTCGTCTCTCCCTCAGCAGGAAGCGGGATTGAGTTTCTCTCTCAGCCATACAGCCAGTCATCTTTTTGCTTGAAGAGCCAGAACACATTCTTTTTCATTTTCACCTCTTTATTAATATAATAGTTGACTAAAAAGCTAGTCAAGTCAATCGCACAAAAAGTAATAATCAGAGGTGCTTAATTGTAAGGCTGCCAGCGATTATTACAATTGTTTCATGTATACATTAAAAAGAAATTGTGAAAAAACAAAAACATCTCAGTGTGTCAGAGCCCAAGGTGGTAGTTTCAGATTCCTTATTGTTGTCCGACCAATCTTTGATTGTTGTGCTGCTATTGGTTATTTTTCATCAATGATATACAGTTTAGAAAAACAGCAAATCAATTTCTGTGAATCAGCAGTAAAGAAAAATTAGAGAGGACAGGATACAGTGCTCCTTATTTGAGCTTGGTTTGAGTTTGCGACCAATGGCGTGCCCGGTGCTGGAGTTCACTCTGCAGCGACCACAGGAATTGGCCACGATGTGGGCTTGGATTCTGAGTATTAGAACTATTGAGTGTCTGAATCTGACTGATGATGAGAGAGGTGATGAATAAATAAATGATTTGAAGAGTAATATTTATACACTTTGCTTTTTTTTAAGGCTACATCACAGGTTATCTTTGAAAAAAACAAACTGCATTTGAATTCACATTAAATAAAATATGTGTCAGGATTGTGAAATAATCATTGATTTTTCCTTTTCACACAGCATCACCTCTGAAACAACTTCATTAAGCTGTGTGCTCATTATGCAACCCGTGGTATGGTTTTATAATGCCAGTCCAGAGTCAGTGTGTGATGGTATGAATTGATAGTTTACATACCCAATGCCAAGGGCACCACCAAGGGCTCATGAATGAGAGATGAAAAGAAGTAGAAGTGGAGCAGGGGAGGAAGAGAGAGAGGTAGCTCTTTTTTTTCTTCTCATCCCTGCGACCGGCTAATTAGCCTGCTACACTACCAAGCCTCAGCTGCAGGGACAGGGTTCAATAGTTCACCTATCTACCACTGAGCTACAACGATGGTAAACCTGGATTACCTGCTTTACCGGCTACCAAACCCCAGTATTACAAGTACCTGTCTTGTTCAGCAACCTGGAAATCAAATCAGTCCAAAGAGCTGGCCAGGTGGATTTACATGAAATCTGTTGTCCTGAGAAGAGACATAGTTGCTTACTCCATAATCTCTTTGTATCATGGGGGAAAAAAAGTTTGAGTGGCCTGGAAACTGAAGAGCTGGCATGTTCAACGGTAGGGACACTTTTGTAATGAAAGACAAACAGACGTTTGTTAACGGGATCAGATTTATGACTACTGTCATTTAAAATGGGATGTTATAAAAGCTTTGTCCTAGATGCGTCAGCTACGCCTGTAAATGATTAAAGGCTATTGATGATATGGACCGTCAATCAGTTTTTGTTGTGACAAGCTGAAAGCATCAGAGATTAGCTCTCATCTTGATATTTGATATTTCAAGAATAAGTGAGGCTTCCGTCCGTCAGCCATTGATTGAGATTGGTTATAGATCTTAATAATTTATTTACTTTATATTCACATGTGAAGCAAACTCAATTTGTACTTTTTCTGTGAATACAATTCATTACTTTTTAGTGTTTTTCTTGTAGGTACTTCTGCAACATAAACAAAAATGTAAATACATTCCACCTTCATCTTCATCTTCAAGCTTCAGTTGACATGTAGAGGGGCTGGAAACACAGGCCTTTAGACTGGCAAAAGTCTACCTTAGAGTAATAAGTACACACATGGACACATACACTAAACTGGACAATGTGTGCTGTATAGAGATATTTTGTATGACCACTGGCTTTTGCGTGTGGTTGTGTGTGTGTGAGAAAGAGACAGTGATGCCTTTAATGTATTAGAACAGTCTTATAACAGAGAACAGCATATTAAAATTCCATTCATCTTTCTTCCCCTTGTTCACTCTGCCTGACTCATCACATGAAAAAATCATCAATTATTAGACTGATAATAAAGGTATAGTGCACCTCATTGAAGGCAGAATTACAGCACGAAGCACAAAAAATATATCGTCACCTTCCTAAAATAATGGCCTAAGTCATGTTTTGACAAAAATGTTTTTTTTGCCTAAATCACCCCCTCATGATGCTGGCCACCTCTGGTAAAATCGCCTGAATCCTCAGTTGAGGGGAACATGCAATTCTACCCCCGGTTGTATAATGGCCTATGTCAAAAGTGTGACTCTTTTGTTGAGTTTTTTGTGTTTCCTGAAAAACCTGAAAAAATGACTTAGGCCATTATTTTAAGAGGGTGTCGATATAGAAAAGCTGTTTGCCTTTGTGAATTTTTACTACACTTTTAATTAGATTAGATTTTTTTATTTGAGAATCAGGAAAAGAATTTGGCCAAGAAAATATGTCATCTTCTTCTTAACGCTTACCTTCAACCAAATGTGTTTGTGTGTATGTTTAGTTTTTCTGTGTCTTCTTTTATTTGTGTAACTGTCCCTCAACTCCTCTGCTTGTGTGTCGGCTGTAGCAGTGCTAGTTTCCTGTTGCCGGCAGAGAAGAGTATAGCAGAGTGGACTTGGAGGGTCGAATCAGGCTAATGAAGTTGTCAGAGGCGTGTAGCACCGAGGCTGATGGGAGGGCCTGCCAGGCAGCCAATAGCGAGACTGCGTCTGTGATCAGCCGAGCATGATGGGAGACCACCCTGCGCAGCGAGTGCTGAGGCCCAGCACAGCCCCCAGATCAAAGAGCTGGCCCTCTAATACACCAGCAATTAAAAAGATGCTGCAGCATAACACTCACACAGAAGCAGAAATTTGTGTGCACGCACTCTTACGAAAAAAAGTAACACCTGTCTGCACACAGATATAAAAAAATACACTTAAAGACGACATATCACAGCGTGTAATGATGCACACATTTGCACTTGTATCAAAAAAATGTGCAGTTGCATACTTCCATTCTTAAAATAACTCTCATATACAGCATGCACAGATGGACAGAGGGAATGTAGCTAAAGATGAAGTAAAGAAATAATTCAAAAGAAAAATATGCCTCGGTTTTGTGTAGATATCTTTAACCTTTCATTCACCTCTTCAGCCCCTTTTGCGCTCTCTACCAGAAGATCTGGCGTCCATGTCCTTCTCTTTTCTTCCTTCTCTTTGTTGCCCTTCTTTAGTTAAGATTTCTCATTAATACCCACTTCTCTTGCCTGCCTCCTGTTAGCCTCCAGTGCTAGCTTGCTGCTCGTTCTCTCGCCCCGCTGCCTCCCTGCCTTTCCTCCCCTTCGTCTCCTCTGCTCTCTCCCTCTGCTCTCTGCTCTGCCCAGGGTTCTTGTTTGAAATTCAAGAGTGGTGCAGTGAGACTGCAATAACCTACATACAGATCTCCCTCTCTCTCTCTCTCTCTCTCTCTCTCTCATTCTCTCATTCTTGTTTTCTCTCTCTCATTTATTCCATTATCATCAGTTCTTTTCTTTTCATCCCTCACCCCTGCCACGCTCTAGTGTATATTTGAAATAAATATTATTAAAGGTTTATGGTATATACAGTATATAAGAAAACTTTTTTTGCACCATTTTTCTTTAGAAACTCAGAATGGTTCCACCTCTTTATGCTTTGTTCTTTTATTTTTCTCAAGTGAGGGGGGTTCTTGATGTCAAATTGCTCTCTGTTTCCCATTGGTTAATTTAAAATCCTGATAAATTCTACCTCCACCTTCCCCTGTTCCCCATTCCAAGTGTGTGATGCTGGAGGCGCAACTCTTGTATGCCCCGCTGACTTTTTGGTGAACTTCTCTCCTGCAGATTAAAATAAAGACAAGGAGAGGAGGAGGAGGCCAGATGAGAACAACAAAGTTTTCGTGTGTGTGTGTGTGTGTGTGTGTGTGTGTGTGTGTGTGTGTGTGTGTGTGTGTGTGTGTGTGTGTGTGTGTGTGTGTGTGTGTGTGTGTGTGTGTGTATGTGTGTAAAAACAGGGTTGGGGTGTCTGTGTCTTTATTAGAGGGATGGGTCTGTTAGCAAGTGGATAAATGTGCTTGTGTCTATCCGCGTGTGTGCATGCATGTGTGTAGTTTGTGCGTTTACTTGTGTATGGAAGTGACATATGTTGGCAGTGGGTGGCAGTGCAGGAAAAGCAAGCTGGTTTCCTAGTGGGAACGTGACTCAGAGCATTCAGGAAAAAATAAAATAAAATCCTGCCCTCCTTATGCTGTGCGTCAAACACGCTGATGTTCATCATCCCCTTTTTTAAAGAGCTATAGTTGCCCTTTAATGAGAGCAGGGACATTCTCCTTTTGTTTCTCTCTGGTAGTCTCACCTTTTGCTAACAAGTGGATTGTATTCCAGTTTATACAACTTGTAGTTATTTGATAATTATTTTTTAATGTTTTTTCTAAGGGTCAGTGCTGTGTGCTTTTTCAGGTGTAAGACACAGTGGAGAGTCATGATTTCTGAACTTCGTGCTTGTTATAAATACTGGATGTATGTCAGAGCTGATAAAATATAATGGAAAATAAACTCCACTTACTCTCCTATCTGAATGTACAGTATGTATATGTGTGTGGGTGTTCATGCACACGTGCACTAACCTGATTAACCCTGATTAATTTAAAGTAAAAGTCCTTCATTACTGCAGCAAGTGATGCCTTTTCCTGTGCTCATATTTTTCTGTTTAATGTCCATGAATTTAATAACAGTATTGCTACAGATGTGGCAAGTTTAAATATGCATATTTAACTTTGCAGGATGATCCTCAAAGTTAGTCAAATTGGATGGTTAAAGGTTCAAAGCTTAGGGCAGTGTGCTTTTTGTTGCTGGGAGGCGCTGCAAAATGAGAGCGATAGGCGAATGATTACTTGGCATGGATCTACACATAGGGTCAGAACATGGGTTTAAATTCTGCGGCGCTAACTCTCTAAGGGAGTTTTGTGTGTGTGTAAAAGAAAAAAGAGACACAGGGAGGGAGGGAGAAGGGCAGATGTTATATCGATGGCACGCCACGCTTCTCTTCTCTGTCCTGAATAATCATGATCCTGAGCTGATGGGATGCTGCTTCAAAAAGATGAGAGTATGCGTGAACTGTGGATGAACTGGAACCTGCATATGAACCAAGGCTGGTGGTAGCCCAGCCCAGCAGCCATCCCTGTTCCCCAGCTGGGGAATTCCTAAACCGGATTTATGCTGATATCGATGAGTGGGGGAGTTTGGGGGGAATTTAGACCCCTTTTATGTCTTCTTAGATGCATGCACGTTACGGAATTTTTGGCTTGATGTTAAAAACGATAATTTGTTTTTGTGTGCATTTGGTGTGTGGTGTGGGCGAGGGCCAGAGAGAAAGAAAGGAAGAGTGAGAGAGAGTCGGTCAGGCTGGGCTGGCAGGTGAGCAGACGTTTGCTCCAGGCTGCTATGCTACCTTTTGATACAACAGGCTTTGTGGAATGGACATGATTTTCCTCTTTTTTCCTCTCTCTATCTCTCTATCCTTGGCTCTCTAAACTGTCACTGTCTGCATGTAATCTCTTCAGGGCTTTTATCATTTCCCTGCCTCAGATCTTGCCTTTCTTATGGCTGTGTTTTTCTGAATAATATGGAACTTGAGCGACAGACCCTAGGACAGATGTGTGAGGAGCAGGGACTGTTGCACCAGATCAGACAGATAGGTGGCAGTATACTGTCAGGCTAGATCAACACTTTCTCCCTCTCTCCCCTTTGCTCCCCCCTCTCTCTGACTTAATTGGGCCCTGTTTTGCTATCTATCTATCTATCTATCTATCTATCTATCTATCTATCTATCTATCTATCCACTATCTATTTTTTCAGGAATCGTATTTTCATAATATCATATTAAGTCATGGATTGAACTGAATTTCTACCTTCATGGTCATCTTCAGCTCCCACTATCACACTGTTTTCATCATTCATCTTCTGTTCTATCCCTCCTCTCAATCTCCCTCTATGTTATCGCTCCATTTCTATGGACTCTTCCCTCATCTCCCCCCTGGAGGTGCTACCTGCCTAAATGCTAAAATGCAGTGGCGTTAGCTCTCCTTAGGATAGACATGGCTATTCATTCCTCTGTGTCCGATATAAGGTCTATAAAAGAATGGATGGATAGGAAATTGTACCACTGCATACCAGCTGTGACTCAGTACCATCAACTTGGTAATGATGTGAGCAGATAAATACAGACACACACTAACACACTAACACACATACACACACACACACACACACACACACACACACACACACACACACACACACACACACGCACGCACGCACACACACACACACTGTTTGCCCAGATCAAGGCCGTGGCTCTGAGGGACTAGAGGGAGATCAGGCACAGAGCGCCTATGGAAATAGACGGCTTTGTCATCGAAACACCCACCACTCTTCCCCGGAGACGTACTACTGTGGTGGTATCCTCAGCTCACAGACTTTCTTCTTGTCTTATTCCATCCTCTCGTTCTGTAACCTGAATCTGACACACACCACACTACACATACACACACACGCGCTCATACACACGGCTGTCCCTCCTTTCCCAGCTACATTTTATTGCAGTCACTTACTTTTCACTTTTAATGGAAATTAACTTTGCAATTTACGGATGAACATTTATTGTATTCTGTTTGTTTATTGACTTTATGACAGTTTACAATATCTTTTCTATAAATGCAGCCTGGGCTCATAATTGGCCTTTATTTGCTGTTGTTAATTAGTAGTTAGTGGATGTTGATGGTCATGGCTTTAATTCTCAACAACGAACACATTTTAACGTTGTTGACTATATGGTTTCTGATTTTACTTTTCAAGTCCTATCTTTTCCTTTTTTTTTGTTCATACATATCCCTCCTTTTTTCCTTCGCAATGCAACTGCGTACTGTGGCAAGCACTCAGAGAATCCCTGTATTGACTCTGCAGCAAAAGGAAAGGATTACTAGCCAACTGTTTGCTGTGTCACTGGAAATGATCAAGGATTCAGTGCTATTTAGAGTAAACTCGCTGAGCAGCAAGCCATTTTATTTAATTTTTTCCACAGTATTAAAAGCTTTTTTTTTTGTATGCTGTTTGATGTGCCACCAAAACACTCCAGAGATTTCTTATATCTGGTTATCAAGTTATTGTATGTTTTGTAGTATAGAAATTAATGTTTCTCTTCACTAATATTTAACCCTAATCGTAATTTTTTTAAATTATATCTATATTTACACAATAAAGTAAGAAAAAAAAGATACTGTTAAACTGTCTATCATGTCAGCCGAACAAAACAGAAGCTCTTTTTATTCTTCTTTTCTCGTTTATTCTTCCTCAGTATTTGCGTCAGTTCTCCTCTCTCACATTCTCTAAATGCAGTGGATTTTCATTCCCCGTCCACGCTGTCTTTATTTCTTCCTTGTTTTCCCTGAAGCTTGGGAGCAAAGCACTTGTGTGAGATCTTTAAGCCTCAGTGTGTGGTAGATGAAAATAACAAAGTAAAACCGTTTCAGTCACTACTATTACTGGACACCTGGAGACCGTCCTTTCTGTCTTTCAGTCTCTCTCTCTCTCGCACTTGTGTCTCTTTCTCCCTCTACTAATGTTAGCAAACCCACCGTAGGCCTGCATCATGAGGAGATTATGAGTAAGTGTGTATGTTTTTTGAAGGGAAGTGGTGCACGGGTGAATGGATGGTGCCTCCCCTCATCAAGTGGCTTTGCCCTGCCTGCCCACCGCCCCACCGAGCTGGGGTTTGAATCTGGCAGTGGCAGCTCTGTCAGAGATCAAAATGGACCCCCACCCCCCTTTTGCATTCCCTCCCTCTCAGAAGTACGTATGTGGGTGACTGGACAGGTCCTCTACTTGTAAAGGACCTGATAATTGTAAGCACATATGCATAAACACAAAGCAGCTTTCTACCTTCCACTGTGGCACCAAGCAGAGAGAAGAGAACATTGTATTATACATATTTGAACTCAGTGTGGCAGGAGGAGGTGTTGAAGCTTGCTTATTTATTATTTCTATTTATGTATTTTTCGCAAATCCATCTTTTCAATAAAAGTTAGGTGATAAACCAGCCGTGTGTCCTATTTCTCCTCATCCCTCTATTCTTTTTCCATCCACCTATTCCCACACCACACCTGAGAGGACTGAGGGTCTGCCGTGCCCAAGTTGACCACATGTTTGCAGGGTCAGCCAGAGTAGCTGGGTGAGAGCCAGCCTGCTGAGAGCCAGGGCCGGGGCAGGCCAGAGTTTGGTTTGACAAGCAACGAGACCTGGAGTGTGGGCAGACTGAGATGGAGGTGGGGGCGGGACTCAAAGGCTTGTATCCTGCAGATTAGAGCAATGCACCATCTATACACACAGGATGGGCTTTTCACATACCACACTACCCTGGCCATGACTCCCCGAACTGGGGAAGTGTTTGTTACATTGTGTGTGTGTGTGTGTGTGTGTGTGTGTGTGTGTGTGTGTGTGTGTGTGTGTGTGTGTGTGTGTGTGTGTGTGTGTGTGTGTGTGTGTGTGTGTGTGTGTGTGTGGGATGACGTCAAAAAGAGCCAAGCACACTTTTTTCCTGATGGGTAATGGCAGCGTAAACTTTTCACCCCACTTACTCATGTGATCTGACTAAAACAGCATTCCACGGAAAACGCATGCGCCTTGCACCTGTGTGAATGTGTTTATATGTGTGTGCAGCTTTTGTGTGTTTCTGAGCTAATAGCAATAAGCGCGGTGGACTGTGGATTACCTCTAGTTGAGACAATTATCTTTCCACCAGTCAATTCAAGGTCAGTTTTACAAACTGCCAGCAAATATGCTTCAATCAAATGTGTCTGACTGAAAGTGTTGCTTCAGATATTTCAATATATATGATGTTTTGTTATTGTTTTTTTTTTTTTTTCTGATGCACCCTTTTCATGGCTTATGTCATATATATTTTTATGGAGAAGAGTAGTAGGTTGTTTTTGTATGCAAACCGCTGCAGTCACATGAGCTATTCACGTGTATGTGTGTGTGTGTGTGTGTGTGTGTGTGTGTGTGTGTGTGTGTGTGTGTGTGTTCTTTGAGTTTGTTGCTCTGCCTAATAGCTTTGGCAAGTGAATGAGGCCTGATGTTTGGAGCTTATTTAATAGGCAGTGCGCGTGCATGTGTCTGTGCTTGTGTGTGCTCAGTCTTTAGCAGTGTGCCACGTCTCAAGCCCCTTATTCTTGGATAATTGTGCTGCAAGTCCTCAGCCTCCCCTTTAGCCTGAAAACCAAGCTCATTGCGGCCCCCAAAGAGCCCCCCCACAAGGTAGAGAAAAAAAATCCTAAGTTGTCCTTGTGCATAAAAGTAGATTCTACTCTCCAACACCTTTTCAAATTAATATTTGTGATGGGCGCCATTCTGCCAGCCCCAGTTTCTGTTCCCCGCCTTTGTTCATGCGTTTGATGTAATGGAGGCAAGGACAAAGAGGAGAGCAGGCAGAGTGTGTGAAAATGGTAGTTAAGTGGGCTTAAGGGCTCCTTCAGTACCTTCTGAAAGGCCTGGACCCTGAATAGGACCCTCGCACTGCTAAGCTGTAGTGCAGTAAACAAGACAGGTCCAGCACAAAGGTGCGTCTCAAATGAGCACAGACACCCTCCTCCTCTTTCGCCTCACCCCGTCTCACCCCAACCTCATACCCGACTCTGACATCTGGCCAATCCCAAGATCTGTCTGAGTCCTCACTTCTTCCCCTCCCCTTTTATTCCCCCTTAATTTTTTTGCTCCCCTTCATATCTTTTCTCTTGTTCTTTAGTGTTTCTCCGCACTCTCTTCTGGTGTGTCTGTGTTTGTGTTTTGTTGTGCTGGTCCCGGCTGGACGGCTTGCTCCCCCTAGTCAGCCTTGTCCCCAGTGCTTGGGCGGTTCGGCTCTTTTGTTTAGTTAATTGCAATGAGTATAATGTACTAGTCTCTCGGAGGTCCACGAAAGACAATTAGACAATCCCAAGAATTTAATGAGACACCACCAGCCCCAATCCCCCATACTCTGCTTTGAGAAACACCCTGCTCTTCGTTGGCACTGACTGTGATGTAGTGAGGAGGGGGTTGCGATGCAGGTCGCCTGTCTGTGTCTGTTTGTGTGTTTACCAGATTGTTGGTCTGCCCATCAGAGAAATCACCAGAGAGAAAAGACCCAGAGAGATAAAATACAAGAAAAAAACCCCCAAACAAAATAAGAAATTTTGCCTGTATTTTAATTCTACATTTATATGGCACGTTTCCAGGCCTGTTACACCATGGGATTCCCATCTGAAGAATTGCTCTTCCTGGACAGGACAGACTTCTCGGGAATGTCCGTGTAATTATTAAGAGCGATTATCCTGTTCACCCAGTGAAGGGACAGAGCACTTGACAGTGTCATCCCCGAAAAGGAAGAGGGATTGCTGGGGGGCCTGGGTGATAGACGAAACCCTGGGTGGCCCTTTAAGGACTTCTCCCCTCTCCTTTCTCTCTCTCTCTCTCTCTCTGTCTTTTTTCTGTCTCTATTATTTCTCCCATGGTGTTCCCTTTCTCTGTCTCTTTTTCTGTCATACATTCCATCGACAAC
Source organism: Seriola aureovittata (assembly GCF_021018895.1). Classification (NCBI taxonomy): domain Eukaryota; kingdom Metazoa; phylum Chordata; class Actinopteri; order Carangiformes; family Carangidae; genus Seriola; species Seriola aureovittata. The sequence goes on from NC_079368.1 coordinate 12,016,960, forward strand.
TCTTTTTGAGACCCTTCTCTGGATCACGCCAAGATAAAGCCAACCTTTAAAACAGGGGAAATATCCATAAGTGATTCATTATATCTCTCCTCACCTCACATGGAGATTAATTAATAATATCACTCGAGTGGCTGTAATTCACAACCTGAAAACCTACATCTGTACCACGTCATGAAGGAAAGAGTTTTTTTTCTTATATTCCTTTTGTTTTCCTCTTGTCTCCTCCATTCGTTCTCTCATTCTGTCATTCCTGTGCTTTTTTTCTCACTGGCTAATCATGGTGTTACAACAAAAGACGGGGCTCCATTATTGCATGTGTGCATCCCAGAAGAAAGGAAATGAGAGCGGGACAGAGGGTGGCCGTGGCCTGACACCGCACTATTAATCTTCCAGTAAAGCCTTGTCAGGCAGAAACGGACACAAATGGATCACTCCCATTAACTGGGGGAGTGTAGGTAAGGGCTTTAACAAGCGTTTACCAGAGTCCATTTTCTCACTAATGAAGAGGGGGAATACGCGACCTCCCAGCCAAACCTGCCAGACCGCACTTAAAGGTCTGGATGGAGGAGAAAAGGAGGGAGGAAGAAGAGCTTGAGGAGGAGAGAAGAAGAGAATATGTGAGCTCAGTCCTGACATGTTGTATCAGGCATGCTGTGAGATTAAAGTTTGGGCGACATTGCTGTCCACCCTCCATGCCAAGGCCTCTGCCATGGGACAGCCGTGTTCTTGTCTCCACGACCTGTGTGTGAACTTGAGTCTGGACTATCATGGCAGCCCTCAACATAATGTGGGGAAAAAAATTGGGATACCTCTTGCCTCTCTGAAAACCCTGTATTTAACTGTCAGCTAACCCCTTCCTGCTAGCTTGACCATGCGCAAGCTAAGATGTGAACACCCATTATGTGGCCACAGTAGATTCACACACACAGTTTGTCCTGTGTTCTTTTTTTCCAATTTCTATAATAGATATTCACACACAGGGGCGCACAGTTGTCGCATTCTTTGACACCCCAATCTTTTGGGAGAAAGACAGAGGGCTGCTATGGTAGGTGTCATCTCATAAGGGGTTTGCATTTATGCGCTATGTTTTAAACATGTGTCTGTCATCCTCCCGAGCTGTCTCCCGAGCTGTCATGTCTGTGGCCAGAGTTCTGTCCACACAGCCCTGAAACCTGCTGGTGCTGTGGCACGGCTCTCTGGGATGTCTCAGCATCACAACCACACTCCCAGAAGGGGTGTGTGTGTGTGTGTGTGTGTGAGTGTTTGTGTGTGTGTGTGTGTGTGTGTGTGTGTGTGTGTGTGTGTGTGTGGTTTTGTATGCATGTGTATATGCATGCTGGGTGTGTGTTTGTGTCTGTGAGGTAGCAGGGAAGACTTGAACGTTGAATTTCTAAAGCGCGATGTCCCTTGTCCCTTGATGCGAGCTGGATGGGCGAGTAATGGTTTTTGAATAGCCACATGATAATAAGAGATGGGCTGGAAACTTATCAAGGATCAAGCTGTGGTGCCACAGTGTAATTCATCACCGCCCCTACAGATGTCAAAGTGTTTTAGTTTAAGTCAGCGAACATGCAAACACATTTTACATACTCACAGAATTTCAATTGTACTAAATCTGTAATCTACAATGCATGACGATTGTCCTTCTGCTTGCCCCCACAGCCATGACACCCACATGTGAAACCCTCTGGATAGGTTTGTTGTGCATCAAATTGTTGATAAGGCGGTGATATCAGTAGATGGATGCATTTGGCTCTTGTTTTCCTCTGTGTCAAGCGGCTGTTAACAGTGAGACCAGTTTCCCGACCGTGGCAGTGGAACTGGAATCATTAAAGAGATAGCGGCACGCGCTGACCCGGTTGATACCAGAGAGTGAGGGAGAGAGGAAGAGCGGGGCGGCAGAGCCTTGTTTGTGTGTTATCGCTAGCTCTGTGTTCCACGGGCTCCCTGGGGAAACTACGAGACGAGAGGAAGACTTCACCTTCCTCCTCCCAGACACCCCCCCCACCCCCCCACCCCCATTTTTCCTAGCACTCCCGCTCCTCAGCAGCACCCCCACCCCCCTTCCGCCCCCCACGCCCCAAACATTTTTAATTATATCTTCTCCCAAGTAGTGCGGCTCAGTAACCAAGGAGCTGACATTGATGCATGTGCTGATAAATCCGCAAACACTGGAAACAAGATTAACAAAGATTTTGAGGAAAGGGTGACAGCTAATTTTGCGCAATGGTCGGCGCCTCATTCAAGAGTGATGTTTTTGATAGAGCGAGCCACGCCTGAGAATTCATGGTCTACGCAGGGGAGGGGGACGCGAACATTGCACGAGGAGTTCCGCGGCATTTGCACTTTTTAAATTGTTCTTTTTTTTCTTTTTTTTTTTTAATCTTTTCCTCTCCCCGTCACTCCAGTCCTCTCATCCAGCTCCTCTGTTTTTTTTCATCTTGTTGAGCTTGCACCCATAACTTTACATAACTTATTTACACTCAACATAATGAGATAATTAATTTTACTTCATTGTCAACACATTTTGCCACACACAACATACTTCATATAACTTGGTAAACCAGGAAGACATAACAAAACTTTAACATATCAATAACTTAATATGATTTTCTGTCACTGCTATAACATGAATAGACAGTACATTCATTCAGCTTCTTTGTCTGTGGGCATTTATTTGGGATGTGTGTATATCTCTGTCTATATGTGCCCATCTAATCTGTGTGATCTAATCAGCAGTGTGTATTGTGGAGTCGGTGACATGCCACTCCAGGCCCGTGGTCCTGTCTCTGAACTGGCTCTCAACCCACTGAGACACCGATACACACTCCTCTGAGAGAGATATCAGTCTGCCTCATCACCCCTACACACACACACACCACACACACACACACACACACACACAGACACACACACACACACACAGACACACACACACACACACACACACACACACACACACACACACACACACACACACACACACACACACACACACACAAGCTAGGAAAGAGAACGTGATAACAATCATACTTCCGCAGCTGATTCCCTATTTTCTCATCGAAGAAACCACACCATCCTACCTCCTTCTTTTTTCTTTCTCCTCTCTGCAGCCAATTTCAGGTCTATACAGAAGAAACATCTTGTAGATTTCTTTTGTTCTTTTTTCATGCCTCTTTCCTTTTTCTCTTCCCTTTTTTCGACCTCTTTATGTGATGTCTCCCTTCTCAGAATCACCTCCCCTGTCTTCATCTGTAGGCAGCTGACAGCTTCTTTCACTTTTCTTTGTCAATTTCTCCTTCTCCCTTTCTCTCTGTCTCTCTAGCCCTCTTTTTCATCTACACCCCCCCCCCCCCCCCATCTGCTTTCGCTTTTGTTTGCCTGGCCCCTCTCCCATCCCAACTTGATAATGAGGAATGCGGTGTGACCCTGACCTCCATCGGCCCTGCAACCACCTCCGACCCCTCCAGGTGACCTCCGGTCCCTGTTTTGACAGCTTGATTAATTACCCAGTGTTATGATTTATGAGAAAAGCAGTATGTAAAAATAATAGACAACAGGTGGTCTTAAAAAAAAAGTAGTAGATTTGAAAGAGCTTCTAGTGAGGATTGTGGCGGCGGTGGGGTTGAGGGGGTCGGTCTGTGTGTGTGAGAGAGAGAGCTGAAGGGAGAGAGGATGTGTTTTACAGCCGCTCTCCATGGTTAATTGCTTTCAACCATTTTTGAAGGCTACATCGGGTTAATAGGAAAATGTCTATTGTTCCATGCATGGTTTCCTTAGTTGCCACAGCATGGATTTCTCCATGTGTATTTGGCTGTATGGCGAGAGGATGAAGGGGATTCCAACATACATGCGTAGCTCCATGTGTGTGCTGTGAAGCATAGACCCAGCCATGTGGTAATGACACTATGGAAAATGTGCTGGAACACGCAGACATACATACATGCATGCGCTCAGATAGACTATATTCTCCGCCACCTCTTTTCTAGGTTACATCCTGTGAAAGTAAGCAGAGTTAATGGCAGGACAGAGCAACCATAGTGTTTACCCTTCACACTTCAAACACAGCTTGTGATTGGCTGTGGCGACCTCCCGTGACTCATGGACCTGTGGTGCACCTCCACTTAGAGAGAGGTCAGACTCTTGGACTGTTGGAGAGTGTGTGTGTGTGTGTGTGTGTGTGTGTGTGTGTGTGCGCGCGCGTGTCAATCAATGTGGATGTGTGTCTGTGTGTGCTAATACTGTGGCCTTCAGATTTATTGCCGATTTCACGATCGTAGCCTGCCACGCTCTCACCGTGTACAATACCACTACAGATAGAAATGATTATTTTACACATATAAGATGGCAAATTTAATCTCTTGAAAGGTCACGCTTATCATGAAATATCACACACACACACCTCACATAGCAACAGTCAGCAACATTGGCAGGACCCCCAGTTCTCTCTGTGGCTCTCCCTCCTAGGTCACAATAACAGGGCAGGGGTGAAGGGATTCCTCTTTGACCTTTGGCCCATAGAGGTCATAGCGGTCCTGTGATGTTCAGTAAGATTAATACCCTGGGTGCAACAGCAATGTCTCATTATTCACCAACACAGTGCCGATTACTGGCAGATGACACTCAGCGCAGCACACCTACGTGTTTCTGAATTTGGAATTAAGAAAACACTGTGCTTTCATGATCTGTTATATCATTATCTGCAAAAATGTGTGTGAAATCGTACATGCCAAATAGCAACTATTTTATTATTAGAATACAATTTATTAAGGTGTAATGGTAAGTTATTTTTATTTTACAACACAAATGTACTGTATTTCTTTTTTTTTTCTTGGTAATTTACCATGGCACACACACATGCACTTGTGTATTATTTTACCATGGTGATGGGTACGCGCTTAGGTCTGTGCGTACACACGCATGCATACATGTGTTCATGTGTCTACAATGTTTAGATGTGTCCTACCATTGACCCCGGTTGGCTCTGTCTGTACATATGGCCATGCGTCTCGCACCGACCGTGTGTGTGTTCATGTGTGTTAACGCACTAACTACCTGTCCAGATGGTGAAGTAGAAACATTCGTTGACAGTGCTCTTTAACAATTCACATGGTGGGGCAATTTCTCAACTTAGGTCAAACTGACAGGCTCACTCACTTTTTTGGTGTCATTTTGTGTCACTGTTATCATGATTATCACGGATGCCTTATTTTCGCCCACTCTTGTTCAGATGAGATTTGGAATATCAGCCAAATACTTCTTTATAACCATCATCATTATAATCATCATCATTTTCCTTCCTTCCGAGGCTTTGTCTTCCTTCCTTCCGTGCAGTTATTAGTGGCCTTCAGGACAGGGTTGCTCCCGCGACGCCTCCACTCCATGTCTTCCCTCTTTTTGTAGCTTCTCTCGCTCCCCCCCTCTGCTCTCCTATCCCCCTGATTTATACATTAAATAGTTAGGCAGGAGGGCAGGGAGGCACCTATCATTCCATGATCTATATCTCTCTGTGCCCTCATTAAAAATACATGTGTATGCTTAGGGGAGACAATATAGAATATATAAATCAAAATGCTAACAGCGTCAGAATAAGCCTCCTGTATTTATTTCCCCATAGCTTTCCCTCTGCGGGCTGAGGACTTTCCCTGCTAACTGTACGCTGTGTATGTGGCAAGCACGTAAGCAGTATGTATTCTAATATTAAAGTACAGTGGAAATATTTTTAATTTCTTATGCAACCGATTTGATAATCAGCCACAGCAACACTGCTTGCTGAAACTTGGCTCATTTTACTATTACATGATCTGATTTTTATAGTTTGTCTAATTGTTAAAAGATTTAAGTGTAAAAAAAAAAAAAAAAGATGTAATCAAACTTTCAGAAACATTCAGATGTTTTGATGACTGCTTATTGGCTGTGGAGCCGATCACACTTCTGGTCAGACAGCTCTAAAATCGCAGTGCCGGTGAGTTTACATTCACAGGTGCGTCTTTGCGATTGACACACAGGTCCTCTATAAAAAAAAAAAAAAAAGAAAAAAAAAAAAGAGGAGAAAAGTTGACAAATGACTTGTGTAACATTTACTTGCACAATCGATAGCTCTGACAATTTCCACCTGGACGGTGATTAATGCTACATCCACCCCCAATCTAGCAACCCCCACCCACAACCCCACACCTCCCTCTGTGTGTGTCGTGCTGAGAGCAGATGAAGCAGGCCTCCGAACTCATATGTGTGTGTGTGTGTGTGTGTGTGTTTACGTGGCAGTGTGTGCACAGACGCTTGGATGCTTGATCAACCAACGAGCATAAATAGTGGCCGGACACATTCACAGATTCACAGACATTGAGTATGGTAAATAATTGACACGTAAACTGACTCTGGCATTGAACTGAGTGGGTTACTCAACAGTGTTTGTGTGAATGTCTTAATGTCTATCCTTTCACTAAGGTGCTGAAAATAGACAGGTCGGGAGGAGCGAAACAGGAAGAGAGAAATAGAAAGTGAAACAGAGAGAAGGAAATGTAAATGCGAGCATGAAAAGAAGCTGAGGCATCGGGGATCAGAAGCTGTGCTATTCTCTCCACTTCCTCCACCCCACTGCTCCACTTTGAACTCATTTATAAATATTCAGCTCCACATATAAACAATATCCAAATGAGCCCAGACATCCATGCCAAGGTTAAAAACTCTGCTGCTTATTACAGACACAGCTACTTGACTAGCTCCAAAGGTTAGCTTCTTATTCGGACCTAAACTATTTGAGCTCATTAACATCAAAAAAAAGATAATCATTAGCGCAGTCTTATTTACTTTGACCAAATTAGCGTATGACTACATTAGTGGAAGCGAGCGCCGAATACAGTCTTTGAACTTGAAGTGAAAAGCTGAATTTAAAGAAACTTAATTAAATGTGTACTCTTTATGAGAGGAGAAACCCATGCAGTGGGTGATTTGTTCAAAATTAACTCAGAGGGCAGATGGGGAGATGAAGCTCCAGTTTGTCTTACTTTTCCTGTGTAAACATTTGTGTTGGCTGTTCAATTGATTGCTTAAACATACAGGGATGTGGAGTTAAGCAGTGGATCAAAAAAAAAAAAAAAATCAAGTTGAACACATGTACTGTATGTCACGTATGTATTGTGATTTATTCCACTTAGTTTCGGTATCATTTCTTCACCTGTGTTGTAATTTGAGCCTGTTATCTTGATATTTTTCTTTACCAAACCTCAGCATTTTGCTGACTTTTTAAAAGAAATGTGTGGTAATAATATTTAGTAACATTTAGATGTTCTCTCTATGGCCCCCTGGGTATCACTGGTTATCAAGAGGATGATTGATTTTGAGCTGACAGGCTGATGACTATCCCGTCTCAGCCCCTCTCACATCACCCCTAAGATCCACACATGTCTTTTCATAGCCTCTGAGGTACAGTAAGTACTCTTCCACCCTCCTGCTCTCGGAGAAACATAGCTGTGTGCTTGGTGGGTATGGGGGGGTCTCAGACTGGTGCTGTGTTAAAATGAGAAAGGGGGCACCGTGACTTAATCTGACAGTACTGTGCGATCTGTGTGGTATGTCAGCCTCAGGGAGAGGGGGAGTGGGAAAAAAAAAGAGAGAGAGAGAGATCGAGAGAGAGAAAAGAGGGGGATCGGATGGATAAAGGGGCCCTGCATGCAAAAAAAGCTCACGTAGAGACTGAGACAGACAAGGTCACACAGAGCAGGGTGGCCCTGACAGAGAGGGAGAGTGTACTTGTTATTACAGTATTTACCTTCCCTTTCAGCTCCTTCATACCTCTATATTGAGGAACAGTCTGTTTTTTCTGTCTTCCTGTAAACAGTTTTTTACTTGTATTTGATGTCGCCTCAGCCACTCAAATCTAAAATGTGAACGAACTGTGACGCCAACGCTTTGCCCGCGCTTATTTTCCAACTTAGCCTTTCTTCTCGGTCAGCCATTGTGCCTCGTTGAGATCTCAAACTCGACTGTAGCCTGCAGACATCCCTCCCCTCCTCCTCCTCTTATTGGGTGTGCCATGCTGGGTGACCCTTTCCTCCTTGTCAGTCAAGCCTGAGTAGCAAATCGGGAGCTGCGTATTGGTGAAATAAGGAAGTGAAGCGAGGGCTGTTGAGAAAAGGGAGCGCCGCTTGCCCTGATCCTAACAGCCCCCCGACAGAAAACTAATAAAGTAAACTGCCTGAGAGCCAATTTCAATGGACACTCATAGACTGCATGTTGATTCTTCTGATGTAAGATGCATGCGCACGGATATACAAATGCATTAAAATATTAAGTGCAATGTGAAGGAGAGCATTTAAATGCTCCTATTCAGCAAACAGCCGCACATACAACCTCAAATTCACGCAACCATACCATCCACTTTCCTCACTGCATGCACCCGTGACCGCTATCAGCCATGCTTTGTACCTGTCAAGTGCTGTCCTTTTCCCTGTGCCCAAAGCCCTGCTCACTACATGAGAGCTCTCACATCAAAGCTTCGCTGAGCTCCACACGCACAGATGAAACACCCTCTCACTCCGGCTGCCTCTCTCCCTGCTCCCGCACATTAGACACATTTCATTTCATTACAACGCCACTGGAAAAATAGAGGCGCTGCTGTCTTAAAGGGACATCTTATTTACTCTAGCTCGCATTTGTGTAGTCACTCACATGTAGACACACACACACACACACACACACACACACACACACACACACACTGTCTGCTCCCTTTTTAAATAATGCGACTGCAAGAGAAAATAATGATCTGTTACCATCAAAGTTCCAGTGGACAAATGACATCTAATTTGACTTTAAAGAGGGCACATCAGTGTCATCAAAGAGTATTGACAATATTGTTTAGACAGCACATTATGGTCTGGTTTTATAATAATAAATCACAAATAATGCATAATATCATCATTTACGTTACAGTTTGTAGCATATGTTTTCCTTTTTATACATTTTTTTTCTCAATACTTTGGAGTGATTGGGTTTTTAAAGGCTTCACAATCCTGCATGTGGGGATGACGGAGGAAGGGTTTCATCACGATGATGAGACAAGCCCTGGTTTCCGTAGCAGCGGCAGCCTTTGTTGTGCTATCTGGTGCGAGACAGGCCGACAAAGGAGCGCTAAGGAGCGTCCGGAGCAGGGTGATGGGGGTCGGGATCCCCCCCTTAGAGGGGTCGGGGCGACCCTCTTGACCGCTGGCCCCAGGGCAGGGACTCAGTGTGGTGGTGGCACAGGGGCACACACAGGGCATGGGAAGAGACTTAGCCTGCATACTGCTGCAAAAAGACAAGACTGACCCAACGCTAGAGGACCATGTGTGTCCGCTTTATTTGAGACAGTGTGTGTGTATAGGACAAAGGCAAAGTGACCCAGTGTTAGCAATGTGTGAGAGAGAGATTTAGTGGTATAAAAAGCAGTGTGACCCAAGGTTTACTATGTGCATTTAAGTAAGATTCACACTTTGACAGCACATCACAACACAAAGATCAGATTTAGCAGGTGTATCCAGTGTGTGTGTGTGTGTGTGTGTGTGTGTGTGTGTGTGTGTGTGTGTGTGAGAGAGAGAGAGAGGGACAGAACAGTTAGCTAGAAACACAAAGACCAAATGACGTAACTTTAGAGAGATTTAGCTGTCACAAAACAACACAAAGACTAGGATGATGAACATGAGCTCTGTGGGAGAAGTTAGTCCTGAGAACGACGCGCAGTACATTAGAGAGTTCTGCGGGATTTAGGTAAAGCATTGACCATGTGCTGTTTGATTTGAATATCGTGGTTGTTTTTCGTGGCCTTATTGTTACTTTGTGTATGCAGATAGGTTTGGTGTATCCAGTTAGACCATCACAGTTTATTTTCTATTACATAAAAAATATAGAATCACATTTATAAAAGAACCTTATTTCAATTTAAGCTTGAATAATTTTTCACAAAATGTCAAGAAGAAATATTCCCAATCACTTTGTTTTGCCCAGTCCACCAGCCCCAGACGCATTGTATATTTTTGGTTGATGGACAGAAGAATAAGAGGAGGAAGTGATTGGACAGGGAGAGCAGTGTTGTGCTGACACCAACACAGACCTCTCAATTGTTTCCGACAGAGGTGAAGTCGACGGCCCTGCTCCTCCAGACTAAATACGCCAACGACACTGGTCGCCTTTACAGCAATGTCCTTCTGGGTGACTGGACAGCTGAAAGGGTTAGCACTGTTAGCTCGGTTAGGTGAGTTAGCCTCTCCAAACGGAAGGCCATAGGCTATAGGCCACTCAGGGTTAGCATAAGGATGCTAAAGGCTAGAAATTGGGCCACTTGAGGTTAGCATTAGTATGCTTAAGGCCAGGAAGGGTTATTGACCATTAAGGGTGAGGGTAAGAGCACTGAAGGCTAAACATGGTTGTAGGCCACTTAGGGTTAGCGTCAGAACATAGAGACCAGGGTTACTAAACCATTAACTTTTGGCCTTGTGAACCAGGATTAGGGGAAAGAAAAAATGCACACGAGGTGATGATGGTGTTGAAGAACAAGAGGCTTCTCATGTTTTTCTTTCCTCCCATTTCATTTTGTGTTTACAGTGCAGTGGACTTCTCATTCTCTCATTGTGTCATTGTGTAGTTTTTCTGTATGAATTATTATTATACATTCTTAAATCATACCATTTATTGATTTTTAACTTTTATCTCTTTTATGATATTGTTGCCATAGGCTGAATGGGTCTTGTCAGTTATTTTATCAGGCTGCCACCAGTGGGCAGTGGCACAAAGCTGGTTGTTAGAGTACATCTCTCTGTCGCTCCCTCCTTTTCTGTCTGCCTGTCTTATCATTTTACAACTTATCTATATGTCTCCTCTCTTTTTCTCACTCTTTTTCCTCTCTCTCTCTCTCTCACTATCTCTTCTGTCCTCTCCTTTCATCATCCATTGCTTTTTCTTTTTCTCTCTGACTGTGAGCTTGTGTGTCTGAACTTGCCTGGGTCTGAAGGCTGAATTAAGTCTCCCTGATAGATCCTCATTCATCACCTTGCCTTAACTTCACTTTTTCTGCTGTGTATACACACACATTCACACACGAACTAATAGAAATCCAGGTTTGGAAAAACACCATCTACATAGAATTTGTATACATACTATTACATGGACTTGTAGGGTTTTTTTTTTAAGTCAACAACATGAGAATTAGTCTTGCTGTGCCTTGGAATAAAATACAAAACTTCGTGCCATCATCATACAAATTATTTAGCTGAAAATGTTTTTCAGCTAAAATGAGAAAGATACATTTTTTGAATTTTCATGCCATTGAAATGCTGGTGTAATAGTGAATACATTTTTAAAACAAATACTTAAAATATAACAATAGACAATTTGTTCATGTCCAATTTTTTTCTCCCTTAAAAATATTTTCTTAAGTTAATAGTCCTTATATCAACGATAGGTTTTACATTACAAATATGTCCAGCGAGGGAAGTACAGCCTTGTCTGAATTTGAAAGGGAGTGAGAATCAGGCTAATTTTATAATCTGAACAAGTGAGAAAGTGTCATTTTGCTCATGTCAACACACGGCAGGTGCTAAGGGAAGGGGTGTGTGGCAGGTTTGATGTCGATGGGCACAGGAGGGACGCGCACACACATGCTGCGTCAACGGAAGACAAGCGCATTGTGTTAACACTTATTAAGGAAGAGGAGACATGCTGCCTGGAGAAGACAGTGTGTGTGTGTTTGTGTGTGTGTGTGTGTGTGTGAGAGGGCGATTTGCAGTGGAAGCTGAGCGACAGTGCCTCTCTTAACTCCCTCTCACATCTCCTAAAGGTCTTTTTGTCAGCACTGTTATCCTTCGTTCTCCTTAGTGTGTGTCTTTTGTGTGATGTGTGTGTTTGCACAGGCGTATGCCCATAAGTTTCTGTGTTTGTGTGTGAAAAAGCACAGCTTAAGTGAAACAGGAATCCATCCATTTCCTGCTTTAGTTTCAGAGTGCTTGGGACAATAAACACAGTTAATTAAAATGGCTTCAAAGTTGAAGAAGTCACTAAAGGCTGCAAAAAAAAAACCTTCCTTTTCTCCACAATACATTTCCCCTCTGTCATTCTCTCTTATTATAACCACTTGGGTTTCTGTTCTCTTACATTTCTCCTCTTTTTAATTCTTTTTAACTTCTTTTCATTTTTTGTATTTTGAAGTAGTGCACTGATTATTATTAATATGAATTCAATTTTTGTTTTCATTTAAAAACTTTTTCAGCTTTTAAAAAAAATTGTACTTTTATCTTTAGTGCTGTCTGTGGAAGTTTCAAGTCACATACACCAAACACATGCACATACACACAGATACGTAACTCTTTTGTTGAGTGATGGTAGGATCGATTGGGTTTGATATTAAGTGACACATGGCCTTTGGAGTCACTAAATGCTACTCACCGACTGAAACCACCATTGCTGAATTCCAGTCCCCCAGTTGCTTCTCAGGCTTGTCACTGCAGTGACACTCTCTCCTCTGTCTCTTTCTCTGGCATTTCTTTCAGTCTGGATTTGCATCTTTTCCACAGTCATCTCACAATCTGTCTTTTAAGTGTTGTTTCGGTATTATTTGCTCTTAGAAATCCACTACTGAGCTCTGTCTTAAACAGCATGAGCCACTACTAGACCCAGACTGAGCAGGTCAAGTTTTTGAGCTTCAGTGTAGCCGAGATTATCATGCAGTGTTACACGAGCTTACCCTAGAGGGTTTGACAAAGGGAAGATTGGCCTTTTCTCTAAGTAAAAAAATAAGACGGATCAACTAAAAAAATAACAAAAACTGTCAAACAGTAAGGTTCAATAAAGTTTACAGAGATGTTTTCAAAAGGAACAAAAAAGGAATTAAAAAGGAAAAAAAATACACAATCTCACTTGGTGTAATATAATTTTTCAGTTCTCTTCTCTCTCTCTCACACGCACACACACACACACACATTCCCATGATGTTTTAGAGCTTTCTTTTGAATCCCTTTTTGTCATTGTAGTTAATATTAAAATTTTATGTTGTATAAATGTATTATTAAAAATGTCTGTACAAATACAGTGCGTTATCATATACTACATACATACAGATAGTTATGTGGAAATCAAGGAATGTGTAAAATATTGTAGATAAACAGTATCTGATGTAGATGATGCCACGGCTCTCACACACATAATTATGTTTCCTTTCTGCTTTAGGAGGGCTATGGTGTGATGGTGCTCAACCCCAACGAGAACTACCTTGAGGTTGAGAAGCCGGCCAAGTCCTCTCCCCTGCCCTCCCCTACCGAACCCTCGGACGAGCCTGCTGAAAAGAGGGAACGCAAAGATGATAAAGAAGGCAAAAAGAAGAGAGAATTTTATGAGAAGTACCGTAACCCACAGAAGGAGACAGAGACCGAACGGATCCCCATACGGGTAAGTCAGAGAGGGATGCATGGACAAAGGGATGGAGAGAGGGAGGAGGGACGGAAAAGGAAGGCAGGAAGGAAACGTTTGGAAAGCTGGGGTGGAGGAACAGAAGGATAGATGTTCATCAAAAACAGACATGATGGGTGAGGCGGACGGAGTGACAGTTTAGGGTCACTTAGGAGGTGGTAGGAGAAGACACTTAGGTGAGAAAAATGAGGAGGTGGGGGGGTGGGGGGTGGGCAAGTTTGGAAGAGACAAAAGAGGCAAGAAGGTGCAGGGGGGAGGAGGATGGGAGGCGGCAAGCTGAGGAAGCGAGGGAAGGAAATGTTAGGTAACAAGGGATGAAGGGAGGATGGGAGGCAGAGGGAGAAAGAGAGGCTCTTGTGTGGTCAGCCTGTGTGTGAAGAGGTTGGCCGTGCTCCAGTCGCCTCTCAGTGAGCAAGTGTTAACCACATGGCTACCTCCCTCTCTCTCCCTCTTCCTCTCCCTCTTTTCCTCTCTCTCTCTTTTTCTCTCTCAGATGGTGGGCTGGTCAGTGCAGCTCTGGCCCTTTACTCTTGTTGACCGCTGGGATTATTATCTCCCTAACACACACTCTGCAAACACACTGAAACATTCTTATCATGCTACACTGACTGTACACCCCCTAATCATACACTCACACATATACACATGCACATACACACACACACACACACACACACACACAAGCACACGGCTTGAGCCTACTAGCTTGGCCAGTTTACACTTTTGGTCAAACACAGGAAGCGACCCTTTGCATAAATCAAGTTTCACTGTGAAAATAAATATGGCCAAAGTGATGAGAAATGAAAACAATGTTTTCATCTCCATAGATGTCTCTTCTGTCACCCCTGCAAACAAAATTTATAATTCAATCAATAAAGTTCAGGCAATTTTTTTTCTCAAAAGCTCTCATTCAGTAAGACTTAAAACATTACGGGCACAGTCAGCCAGACTTTTTCCCATCGCAGGGTTTCATAGAAAAGTTTCCTCATCGATTAACTGTGTTTTGCTTTAGTTGATGGCAGTAGTGTCACAGTAATGCCTGTACGTTAGTGTGTGTGGGTGGGTGTTAGTGCATGTGTGTGTGAGTCCGTGTATGTGTTTGTGTGTGTGTGTGTGTGTGTGTGTGTGTGTGTGTGTGTGTGTGTGTGTGTGTGTGTGTGTGTGTGTGTGTGTGTGTGTGAAAGCCATCACTCTCTGATGTCTGACAAGAGTTAGGGCTGCTGTGGGACTAGCTGGCGGTGTGAGCTGTCAACGCAGGCTTCTTTTTTCTTTTTTTTTTCTCAACCCCCCTGGCAGTACCTTTACACACACTCTAATAAGGGATAATTAGCTGCAGTGCTATTTTACTCTATCACACTTCTTTACATGTGTGCAGTTTCCCCATCACTCAGCCGATGAACTCGCTCTACACTATCTGTCACGAAGGTCTTATGGTAAATAATCCATCATGTCGTTTAGAGTGATGTAGTCAAAACTAACTTGCATCTCCAGTCAAGCTCTATATTTTTATTTTGAAGTTATAGCGAATTAGAATTTAAAATGTAATGCTTATTGCATGTCAGTTTGTTATATCATGGCCATGAGCAACACGTGTGCGTGAGTGTGTTCGCACACGTGTGTGTTTGTGAAAATGTCATCTACAGCTTGTTTAGATTAGGATGATGATGGGAGCTTGTATTAATATCTTTTTTTAAATTGAAGATGCAACTTTAATGATTGTCACATCGCACAGTGATTTCTCTTTTTCTCCATATTTACACTCACCAAGCAGTTTATTAGGAACACCTGTACACCTGCTTACTCATGTAATTATCCAAGCAGCCAATTATGTAGCAGCAGTACAATGTATAAAACAATGCAGATACAGGTCAGAAGTTTCAGTTAATGGTCACAACACAAAGATTAGAATGGGGAAAAATGTTTGACCGTGGCATGATTGTTGGTGGCAGAAGAGCTAGTCTGAGTATTTCTGAAACTTCTGATCTCCTGGGATCTTCCTACACAACAGTCTCTAGAGTTTGTGGGGAAAACTTCTCGGAATGCCACAGCATATCTGAGTATTGTTGCTGACCATGTGCATCTCTTTATTGCAACAATGTACCATCTTCTCGTGGCTACTTTCAGCATCATAATGCACCATGTCACAAGGCAAAAGTCATCTCAAAGTGGTTTCATGAGCGTGACAATGAGTTCAGTGTAGTTCATTGGCCTCCTCAGTCACGTGATAGATGGTAAAATGGGAGATCGGCAGAATGACTCTGCAGCAGACAAATTTTCAGAAGTTATGTGATGCAATTATTTCAACATGGAGCAGAATCTCAAAGCAACGTTTCCAACATTTTGTAAATCCATGCCATTTAGAACTGAGACTGTTTTGAGAGCAAAGGGAGGCCCCACTCAGTATTAGTGTTGTGTTGTGTGTGTTGTGAGTTAGTGTATATATATCTTCTTCTCTCCCCCCCTCCTCTTGCCTTTAATCTTTACCACTCAGTAATGATAGCAGTGTGAGATCATTAATACTGTCCCAACCAAGGTTTCCCCATCCTATGAGGAAGCATGCAGTATTGTTCACATCTTGATATTGGGCTCTGCTGGACAGGGTGCAGATGCATTGAGACAAGGGCAGTATGCAGCAGTGGTGTGTCTTTTTGAGACCATAGGCTTTCAAAAATACTGCACAGTTAAACAGTCTTGACTTTTCACAACTCTGTGAGATGGAAGTTAGGACAGTCAACATAATGAGCCCAGTGCTGTGTCAAGTCACATTTATTTCTTGTATACATATTCTTAAAGCTAGCACATTGATAATTGATTTAGTGATCATACCAGTGCAGTATTCTGTTATGGCATTTAAAAAAAGAATACAAAATTGCTTTCTATGTCAATTTTTTTTTTTTCCAAACCAGCAGGCTAATACACAATTATCCTCATTAACCAGAAAAACAGGGGTCATGTAGAAGGTTTAGATTTTCCAGCCAAATACACTTGTCCTTAGATGCAGGGATTGCAAGACTCAGGATAAAGATTAATGAGTTAGCAGACTGGCTCTGTGTTGGTGCCCCTTGAATTTTGACCTTTGACCCAGAAGTCAGCAGGATGTTAGCGTGTATGACCTCGCCTCTATCATCCACACCTCCTCCTGCACTGCGCTACTCTCCACTGCTCTGCCTCTGTCCGTCCCAGAGTAAGCTGTCACACGCACACACATGCACGTAAACACAAATGCAGATATGTGAAGGTGCACACATACCGGCAGACAAAAGAGTAAAGGAGGTGGAAAAAGAACTAAGGTTTTGACATTGGTGTGTGTGTGTGTGTGTGTGTGTGTGTGTGTGTGTGTGTGTGTGTGTGTGTGTGCGCGTGTGTGCATGCGTGCGTGTGTCTTTCTCCTTCACCTCTGTTAGTCGGGGTGGGTGGTGGATCAAATCAAACCTCTTTAGCAGGGCTGTTTTCATTTTTTTTAACAGCACCCACATAAGACACGTGCACTCACACACAGACGCGCGTGCACACACACACACACACACACACACACACACACAAACCTTTTTATTCACTACACCTCTCACTCTAACTCCCGCTGAGCTGCCAGACCACCTGCACACAGCCATTCAAAAACACACACTGAAATATATACCCCCACTCCTCGTATTATAATGACATCCAACGTTCCACAAAAAAAAACACTATAACACTATAAGCTTGAATTAACACCTGTCTTGCTCTGTATTTATAACTATGCGCCACACAATATTATATTGTACATTTTCTATTGTACTGCGTTGACTCACAGTGACACGCACATAACCCACCCAGCCCACTGATAGAGTTGAGTCGATTAATATGCTTCCTTACACACATTAATAAGCTCTTAACTGCTTTTAGGATTCTTACTTTTTAGCCTCGGGTTCATAGTGTTCAACCTCTCAACCTTATCTAATCCCTCTCCTCTCCTCTCTTCTCCTCCAGATCACACACCACTGGGCCATTTTTAGGGGGGATGTTGGTTGAGGAGGGGGAGAGAAAGAGAGAGAACAGAAGGAGGGATGGAAGGATAGAAAGTCTGATCGGAGGGATGCTGATGAGGATAGTGGAAGGGTTGTGGGGGGGTGCTTTCTTAGCACTTTGCCATATAGAAGTTTGGGAGTTCACTTTACTCTGAATTTTAGCAGTAATCCAGTTAGCTATTTTCTGTCAGCCAAGCGGAGGAATGGCAGGAACAAAAGGCACATTCATGGGCTTAAGAAGCTTCCAAAGAGTTCACCCAAGGCTGGCTGGCTGGGATTAGGCCAGCAGGCCCTGGAAAGAAGAAGGGAAAAAAAAAGAGCAAGGGGGACAAAAAACAGAGCTTCGCCTTTTTTTAAGCACCACTTATTTTTATAAATGACTGGAATACTTTTCTCTCTTTCTCTCTTAGTTTTTTTTTAATGCTTTTCCTTTTAACATCTCACATTGTACGTTTCTTAAATGTTCAGAGAGGGAGATAGACTGAGAGGCCCTCACTCCAACAGCATTTTGAAGTAGCAGATTGAGGCAGTTTCTTCTGTTCTTTTTCTTCCACTATATTCAGCTTCAGTGCAACTTCAAGAATGAGAGATCTATATGACTGAGAGTGGAGGACGTTGAATGCTTTTCACTGTGACATCTCGCTGCTTTTCTCTACAATTATTCATTTGGCACAATCAAACCACAATGGAGGAAACATTTTGGGGCTCTTCAGTGTGCTAGAATTACCACTGGATGCATTGTTTAATTCCTTTATGTTAAACTATTTTTACCCCTCACTCTGGTTAGAGTTGATGTCAGACCCTCTCTTCATGTTGGGAAATAAGACTCATTTATTTTCTTTATTCTTTTTTGATTCTGCTGTAGTTTTTCTGTCTTCAGTGCAGACGCAGGACTCTTTGGAGTACTGTGGTCTTGGTGACATATGAGGCAAAACAGGGGGTCTTGTACAGTCTCACACTGATCCGACTCTTGTGGACTGTACAGAGTGTGTTTCCTAAAGGAAGGCACATCCATTATTTAGCTCCTGCCTCTCCAAGACCCATTATTCCCAGCTGCAGCTGTCCACAGGGGCCAGCTGAGATCCTTGTCCTTGTCTGTGCTTAGCAGATGATGTCCTGTATCCCCATGTTAAACCTGTTCTACAAAACCTCCTCAGGACTCACAAACGTACATGCACACACACCTATACACACAAGGAAACTTGATTATCAACATTAAGACATGGACACACAAGCACACACACAGGTAATTGTATTCGACATGGCGCTACAGTGTTTCTCTATGGGACTGGGTTTTTGCTCTTTGTCACCTTCACCCCTTTGCCCCAATCTGTGGCCCACAAGCAATTATACAGACAGGGTTTATTTGACCTTTGGCCTGTGGTCGTGCCAAAAGGTAAGGCTCAGCATTTCCAAGGACAGGTAGGGACTTGATTAACCTCTGAACTTGGTCAGAGGAACGGTCAATGACCAGGGCTAGAAGGCAGCTCACCTGCTTGCTGCAGAGAGCAAATTGGCTAGATGCCATCTCTGTATTTTAGTGTGTCTCTCTGCGAGTGTAGTAGAGAAAAAGCTTTGACCTGTGCGCATGTGTATCTGTCTTTATGAGCTTAGTTTTCATGTCTAAAGCCACAGTACAAGTACACTGTGTTGTGTGGAGTGTTTTAATTTCAGGTTTATCTCCATGTGTTTGAATTAAGTGAGTGCATTTGATTTCTCAAAGTTTCAAAGGGGAGCGAGTCTGTTCAATGTTGTGCTTGTTAGCGTGTGCGAGCGATATGTGTTAATGTGTAGTACATAACATCTGTGTGTGTACGCATACCTGTGTGTTTGTGTATTTGCTCAAGGCAGAACCAGTGTAGCTGGTCTCAGATCCCTGCTCCCAATCTTCTAGTCAGGTCAACCATCAAACACATCCATCCTGCCCTCCCTCGCACCTCCCCACCCACTGAGCCCCCCCCCCCCCCAGCCCCTCTCTCTATCTTTCTCTCTCTCTCTCCCTCCTCTCCCTTTTCTCTCTGCACACAACCCTGGTGTGGATACAGGCTGACCCGAATAAAGACATACACAGACACACACACACCCACACACATACACGAACACACACAGAGCACCTCAGGGTCATACTGGAACAAACACAGCCTTGTCTGCCTGCCCGCTCTCCTTTGCCTTATGTCAATTAATGGCTCGCAGTAATTTCACCTGACAATCCGGGCGGCAGCGCGAGGCTAGCCGAGATGTCACAGCGATGACCTTTCTGGCCCGCAGCCGCTCTTTTCTAATAAAGAATCTCACAAACCCACAGCAACTTCCTTTGTACTTTGTTAATGAGTTATTGATTTGAAACAATGCCCTGGCAAATATTGTCAGAGCGGACTGACCCCACCAAGGTCATGCTATTTTATTGTATACAGTCTGAGCACGCTAATCTGCACGTAGGATGACATGTATGCTATAGTTTTTCTCCTTTCTCTGGCAACATCTCTCTCTTTCTCACTCTCTTTCTCACTCGCTGTCTCGCTCCTAATACCGTATATCCCCTCATTGCAAAGTTGAATAGCACACCTACACATACATTATCTCTCTCTCTCTCTCTCTCTCTCTCACACACACATACACACACACACACACACACACATACACACGTGCAGTTTCCCCCCTTTTGTTAGTCTCGCACACGTTTTTCACCTCATTCTCCCTTTTCTCTGTCTCTTTCTCACATCATTATATTCCCAACTCTCCATAGGTACCCTACCTGCTAATTACCCACAATGCCACAGTCATTATTTTCCCATCTCTGCCGCTAATTTGCACTATACCTTCCATTCACCCACACTCTAGTAGACCCATCAGCTCCCAGACAGCTTCTAGCTAACTTCAGCTCTCTGTCTGCCTTAAAAGCCAGTAAAGGAAGAAACAAAGACAGGAAAGGAAGGAAAAAAGGGAAGGAGATGGCGAAGGAGTACACATCCCAGACATTGATTAGAATGCAATTGCAAACAGGTGTCGTTGAGGTCCACTTTTTAATTGTGTGCACAGAGACTTGTACGCAATCACGCAGACACAAACACAGACTAACTCACTCTAATAATCTCTTCGCTAATACTAGACTTGTAATTACATACAGTGCTTATTTGATATTTAATCATTAGGCCAAATGAAAACAATCCTGTTCGCTACTGATCAGGATATATTTAAGTGTATAATGATTGGAGTTCAGTTTACGCAGTGTGTGGCCTGAGAGCAGGAGGGGACGGAGAGATTGAGAGAGATCGGTCGGTCAGTCAGTCAGAGGTTTTGTGTGTGTGTGTGTGTGTGTGTGTGTGCGTGCGTGCGTGCGTGTATGAATGAGAGAGAGCGAGAGAGAGAGAGAGCTCCTGTGTAATTTGAGTAATTTGTTTCTACCTCTTCCTTTGCAGGAAGGAACTCTGGGATACTTTTGTTGTGTGGTGTGTTGTGTTTGTATTAGTCTTGATTCTACTTCAGCTCTCACTTCTAACACCTTGAAATACTTATTGACATTTTTGCAAGATTGGAGCCAGCACTACCCAGGCACAAGAGTCCAAACCCAATGAAGTCGTTTAGGCATCCCGTGACACTGTCCTGACACTTCTGGCCACCATTGAAAGGTTTCTGAGTGTAAAAAGTATAATGGCTTTTATCCACTAGATTCCATCCGGTCCACACTGCTCACCGACTCCCGACTAGAAATCCCAGCTCCCTCAGAAGTTTTCTGAAGTCGTGTGTGTTTTGGATGACTGAGGAGGAGGAGCAGAAGGGAGGAGCAGGGAGGTCTGCAGTGGTTGTTTGTCAGAGTGCGTTGATGTTGTTAGATTCATTGTTTCCTGTGTTGGTCAGACACTGGGTTTGTGTTGGCGTTGGGGCTGTTATTCTGGCTGCTCTCCTCCGCTCTCCTCTCTCTGCTTCTCATTACAGTGAATAAACACAGGGCAAGTATTGGACCGGACAACTTCTGAAGAAACAAGGGAATGTGTGTGTGTGTGTGTGTGTGTGTGTGTGTGTGTGTGTGTGTGTGTGTGTATTCGAGTTGCAATCTGTGTGCATGCAGCACTGGAGTATGCCTGTTTACGTGCATGTTCAAGGGTGCATGCAAGAGTGTGCGTTGTTATTGTGTAATGTAAGTAAAGGAAAGAGCTAAATTGAACAAATTCTTGAAACTAGACAATGGGAAGGCAAACCCATTCAACAGTTGGAACCACTTATGGACTGAAAGTGGGGTAGATAGTCATGCACAAGCAGGTTGCCTTGCAGTTTTAATTGTGACGTAAATTATAACATATAATCAGCCTTCTGTTGATTGGGAGGAAGCAGGAACTTGCCTGAAACCACATTTTGGTTCATTAAATCACTGTAACCTTTAGAGATGTGTAAAAACTCAATGTATACACAGACAGGTGACAAATTAAAGGAAAAACCAACATGAAGTGTCTTAAGGTGTTGGGCCACCACCAGCCACCGGAACAGCTCCAATGCAGGATGAACACCATTCTTCCAAAAGATATTGCCTCATTCGTTCTTTTGATGATGATGGTGGTGGAGAGCGCTGTCATAAACACATCGGTCCAAAATCTCCCACAGGTGTTAAACTGGGTTGAGATCTGGTGACTGCGAAGGCCATAACGTATGATTGACAGCATTTTCATACTCATCAAACCATTCAGTGAACCCATTGAGGGCATTGTCATCCTGTTTCTCCATTTTTTCTGGGTTTTCCTTTGATTTGTCACCAGTCTGTATATTGAGTATATAGCCCTTACACAGTATATTGCTCAAAGACTTGTTTGGCAGCATCCTCGCTGTACTGACTGAGCTGTCCAATCACTGAGTATATATCACTTTAATCACAAGCTGTGTGATGGAAGTACTTACACAAGATTGTACTATAGGGAGCTGTCTGCACTAGAGGTCATGATGACTGACAATAAATGCACATTAGTCCTATTTGCATGCATGAAGTGTGTGTGTAGGTGTGTGTGTGTAGCTGTAGGTGTGTGCATGTGTGGCAACATGTTCGCGAATTCCAACTCAGAGCTAAGAGAACCTGTCAAACTCATGGACTCATGGACTGCTGTCTATTTCCGCAAGTCACACACACGCACACTGTTTATACTGTATACCCCCCACGTATGGCTTGTTCTCTCTCCTTCACTCTCCTCCTCATGCTCTCTATCTATCCGTCCATCTCCTTTTCTCTGGCTCTCACACCATTTTTATTTCTTTTTGATAATAGTTAGCTGTCAGCATCTGGAGACTGTCTGGTCCTGCAGCTGCCTAGGGAGCAGATTTATACTTTATATTCTCTGCAGGGACAGTATGGATCACTATGTATGTAAACACACACAAACAGTACACACCCTCAAATGTCCCTTGACAGTCATGGCTGAAGGATGTTGGCAACAGGTGTGCAGTTGGGATACAATTCTGACAGTGCTGGCAGATGCACTCACAACATACACACACACACATACACACGTACACACCCACGTGCACTAACACAAATACACACAAACAAACTGGGGGGGAAACAGTGGAAAATAAATAAATAAGCTACGATACTGTGTGAGAGCTAGTGACAGGAAGCCAGTCTCACAGGGCGGTGTGCTCCACTGCAGCTAATTAACCCCAGGAAATAATTGCTACAATATGCAAATGCTGTTTAGATAATTCACTACACTGCCATGCCAGGTAGTCAGTCACTCTGTCGCCTGACACTGAGGGTGTAGGCAAAGATTGTGTGTTGTTGTGTGTGTGTGTGTGTTTGTGTCTGAGGTTGGGTGATGGAGTCAGGACCACGGGGGCAGTCATTTGCCATCATGAAGACATCAAACACACAATATGTTTCTTGAAATTATTACTATTACACATAGTCTAGCAATAAAGAACATCATTCATGTTGTATTCACATGGACGGAAAAGTAATATTTTCTCAGTTATCAGTCATTGCCACATTTTTCCCGCAGTTAGTTGATATCAGCAATTTTGGAAGTTTTGATTATGTAAATGTCACTCACTCAGTCACTCACACACGCACGCACGCATGCACGCATAAAGATGTAATGTCCTGTACAGTGGCATACCCTGCCTAATGTGTCCTTGTCAGAGATTGTCACTAAAGGGTGGGTGGAGAGGTGGACAAAGCAGGAGAAGGAGTGTGAAGAAAAACAGGTGGAATCAGCAGAGGAGAAAAGGAAGGTAGGAGAGAGGAAAGGAGTGAGGGAGGTAGGGAGGGATGGTAGGAGGAATGGGGGGGGGGCTAATGAAATGGGCTTCATAAGGGGGGTGACATGGCGGAGGAGAGAGGTAGACTTCAAAGGACTTTGATGCCACAGCCTTTCAGACTGACAACTCTGCTTCAGCCAGCCCCTGCATACATACACACACACAGACACACACACACACACACACACACACACACACACACACACACACACACACACACGAGCGCATGCACATCACTGATGGCAGAAGGGCAGGGCAGAGTTGCCTGCTCTTGCATCACACTCTGTGAATGGAGGTGGGTGCTGACACTACAACCCCCTCATGCTAATCTAGCAGTAAACACAAACACTCTGACAGGTTAATTTACCTCTAGACCAACACAGCAACAAAAACACACATCAGCACATCATCAAATAGTACAAGCACACACAGACTTGCACACGAACTTGTACACACAGATGCGTGCAAGTGAAAACATCTCATCACATCACAAGCTGCCTTACTTTATTCTAAAAGTAAAGTTTAAACCATATTTTCTGTATCGTGTGTGTGTCTCTACACTTTCTCCTCAGTTGCCACGTTCATCAGAGCGAATGTTGAAGTAATTATCTTTCTGTGATAATATACTATCTCACTTTGGAAAATGCAAACACATTTATGCAAGCTAACAGGATAGTCTCTTAAGACGCCTCCTCTGTCCTTTACCTCATATCACTAATTATTTGTTTTGCCATCACATGGAAGAGTTTGACACTCAATTAACAGATGAGGTTACATTCTCTATAGGCCATGTGTTTGTTTATTTCGAGACATTCTTTTTTTTAAATATATATATACATCTGTATGCTAATTAAGAGAAGTGTGTGTGTGTGTGTATATCATGTTTGCATTCAGTGCGGCACTATCTTAAATACAGTGTGGTGTTGCGATCTAGGTGTTTCTACTCAATGCTCAATGCTCCATGTGTAGTGTAATTTCTTGTGGGAATGTATTGTGGATTTCTATTGTGAACCAGACAGTTTGATAGGAAATCAAAGCCTAAAATCAATGTCACAAGTTCATTATCGGATGCCCTTTTCTCGCCTGTACTTTTACTATTGTTCTTTCTGGCCCTGGATAAATGCTTACATCTCTGGTTGATTTAACATGTCTTATAGTTACATGTGTGTGTCCTGCACATGTGTGTGTATGACTGTGTACATGCAGATAAGAATAAGAACATATGTAGGTATATTTATTTGTGATTGTGTGCATGGTTGTGACACTGTACCTGAGTGTGTGTGTATTTTGTATATCTCCTCATTGTTGTTTTTTCCTTTGACCTTCCCCTAGTGTCTTCCCATTAT
Organism: Seriola aureovittata; assembly: GCF_021018895.1. NCBI lineage: Eukaryota > Metazoa > Chordata > Actinopteri > Carangiformes > Carangidae > Seriola > Seriola aureovittata. The sequence goes on from NC_079368.1 coordinate 12,041,993, forward strand.
GCCTCTACTGGCGCATAGATGGGCCATTGATTCAGCAACAGGGTACAAATTAAGATTTAAACGTTACGTCACCGAGGCTATTGAATTTTACATTTAGGGCATTTGCAATATGCAAGACTTATTGATTTGCTGAAGTGTGGCTCTTTATAGAAATCACCTCAGGCCACCGCCACTTTTTTGTTTCTCTTTTATTACCTCTCTCTTTTTGGCTGGCCCTAAGGTGCCAGTTTTGATGCTGTATCATTACATTTCTGAGAATCTGACATTTCTATTGATGTTTCAGTCTCATTGGCTGGACACCTTAAATGTTTCTTAATTCCGCAGCCGTGCTTGTCAGAGTTTGTTGACAGAGTTCAAGCTCATAAGGTTTCCCTTAGTCTGTTTGGTTATGGATCTAACATTGGAGTGGCTTTTTTTTTTCTGTTGCAGGAAAATGGTTCCTCCGAGGAACACGTGCTTTATGTGTGGGACCACTTTGTGTCCAAAGCCGCAGCCAAGAATGTCTTCATCATGGCCCACAGCTATGGAGGGCTGTCTTTCGTTGAGCTGGTGAGTGTTTTAGTTTTCCACTTATCCTTCCTACCTCCCACTGACATAAAGACACACTGAGACGCACAATACACTCCTGTCAGCACAATCACTCTCAGACATGTTCATGCTGGAAAATCTGCATATTCCATCTCTTATACAGACTAACATTGAAGTTTGCAATGCTACAGTACATACGGGACTAACACCCATACATGCACACAAACATATCAGTATGTAAAAACCTACATATTCTCAAACTTAGACTCACATATATACAAACATGCACCGGTCACCTCGGGGAGACGGGCAGAAGAGTGATACTGTGTGAAACATGGTGGAACAATTAAAAATAAATAGTATTTAGTTTTCTTTGAAAAAGTACTGCTTCTGTAAACAATCTGGTTCATCCTTGTCCTTGGGCGCTATCCACCTCCTCTACACACCAAGAACACAGGGAAAAGAGGGGAAAGTAGAAGGCTGTATAGCTAAATCTAGGGATGGCAATACAACAACAGTAGTACTGTTAAAGCAGATCTGCTGCATAGCATGCAGATCTCCCTGCCTTAAGAGAGACAGAGGATAGGTTGAAAGATGGTGGGAGGGAAGTGGATTTGAAGGAATTAATGGTGCACAGGGGAGGGTGAAAATAAAAGTTTGGCCAGCCTCTTGGCTTTATAACTGCACCCTTGAGCTACATGGGCCTACAGTGTGTCTTTTGCGGGTTATATGAAGGCTTCTGAGGTTAATGCTTTATTTTCTAGTCTTTGGTTTGCTGTGGTGTCCTACTGGGACCCTGCATCACATATTGATCATCACTTTCACGTCTGTTAGTGTTTCAGTGACTACAGTTAGCTAATAATAAAGCTTCAGTGTGCAGATAGCCAATACCATCACGGTGAGTTATCCTTACTCCTAGTAGCATCTAGGAGTCATGTTTGACGGTGGGGAAGTTTATGTTTGTACCCTGCCAGCTTGCTACTTGCTGCTTGATTTATCATCCAGTCTAATATATATACACCAGTGGCATATAAACCAATGCAAACTGTACTGTACTGTGTCGTTAATGTGCTTCAAAAGGGATAAAGTGTCACTCTGGCTTTGAGTGCTTTTTCTTCCAATCTGTTAAATCCTAATCCAAAGATCACGATACAGAAACTATAAATTGAGCACACATAAATAATATTTAAGTTGTAAAGATTTAAGGTTCTGGGATGTGATGTTTAAGGTACGGAGATTGTTTACAGATAATATGAAGTTTAAAAAATATTTACTTCATGTTATAAATGTTTTTTGTTTTTGCAATATTTTGAACTAATTGTTTTCTGATAACCTGGATTTGCTTTACCACTGAAAAGGCAATATCTGCATGTGCTATTTTGGACTCATATTTCTAAAAAAAGATTTCATTTTGCAGTCAAGTATAAAAAATTAGGCATTTTCTCATGTTAATTCCAGCATAGCTCTCTGCGGCCAAATAAAATAAACAAAGCAACCAAAAGTCTGTTTTGCTATTTCTAATTTTAAAGCTTTGTGGTTTCTGAAATCCCAACAATCACTTGTATGTAGCTTACATGGCTCAGTGCCAAGCTTACAACATGCTGTGCTAGCTGTGTTAGCATTTAAAATACAGTTAGTGCAAAGGACTACCCTGTATTAAGCTCTGCTAGCTAACACACTGTGCTAGTTGTGTTCGCAAGTCTCTCTATGATCTGAGAGCTGCGTTATGTTGCCAGTCTGCTGGTTTCTTGATCTCAAGGATTTAGCTAGATTCACCACATCCCATATTATTTAGGACATACAGTATCTCTCCTCTCTTCTTAGGCAGGGGAGGAGGAGAGAGGCGGCACAATGAGGATACGGCTAGTGGGGGATTAAAGGTGGGCACTTGTCCCACTGGTGTTTTCAGGAATATTTTATTTTCTTTCTTTTTCTTTCACCTACTCTTTTTTTGTTTAGTATTTTGTAATTTTAATTTGGCTGCTAAATATTCATGCAGTGTTTTGTCCGTGACAGCCTCACAATCTCCTGGGCTTTCTCACAGTGTGACGAAGACTAGCTATTCTCTCTATTTGTATCTTTCTGTCTCTCTGTGTTTCCTTCAGTCAGACTGTGTGTGTGTGTGTGTGTGTGTGTGTATTCGTTCGTGTGTGTGTGTGTGTGTGTGTGTGTGTGTGCCTGTGTGTGTGTGTGTGTGCGTGTGTAAAGGCCTCGATGACGTTCTAACTTCTTTCTTTTATGTGATGTCCTTGTCATGTGAAAACCCTCTTAAAAACACTATACAGTATGTGCATATATAGCAGATTCAGTATGGTGAAGATAACATCAAAACAGAGACTTGAAAGATCCTTGTGTTCACTTTAAGTGACAGGGTGTTCGAATACGCCATTGTCAGGTTTCCCTCGAGGCCATACCAGCTTCTGTTGTCTATCAGTGTCGAAACTCCTTCACCTGTTCCAACCTGACACGAACACAAACACATAGTATATACCACATTCATTGTTTTTTATCAGCTACCATCAATTGTTTACCTGTATCAATCAAATAATTTGTTAGAAGAGAGAAGTCTGTGTTCAATTCAATCAAGCATGCATGCATCATATTTAAAATCTCAGTTTTTTCTCTTTGCACTATAGTTCATATAAAGCATTCTATGAGGCTCCACTTGAGGCTGTTTGGCTTTTTATCCAAATGCACTCAAACTTCTTCCCACTTGCAGACATGCACTTTACAGGAGTACCATATAAATATACACATGGGATTTAAAGCCGCCACTGTACTGTACATTTCTTACTTGTTATTGCTGTATTTTTGCACTCCCTCACACAAAGGCATGCGCACACTCATGCACATACGAGCACACACACATACACACACATTCATACACACACACATCGTCTACTTAATTGAGGAGAAAGTGGTCCAGCGGGACAGGACTGGAGGTGTGTGCGCATGAGCAGGCGAGTGGAGAGTGGAGCCTTGCGGGATGAACCGTTTGACACATGAGAAGACCCAGAGAAAACAAGCTGTCTGTGGGTTAATTACTACTCCCCTTTGCAGTTAATAAATACATTTCTGATCAAGCACATCAAAAAGGCCCGCCATTAATTTCTGCTGCTCGCTCCCCTTGCTCCGGAGCATGTTAGCCCCTGTTTGGAGTGCTCAAGTGTTTCATTGCAATTTGATTTCTTTTAAAACACTTCACAGTGTGTACTGACTAATTATAGATACATCAAAGAGTAGCTAACTGCCTTTGAATGAGAGCGCGAGAGAGAAAGAGAGGCTTGCGCTGCAGGGGGAAGGCTGCTCGCTCTTTCTTTGCTTCGCCCCCACCCTTTTCACCCTTTTCCCCTCTCTACCAGTCTTTAGCTATCGCAGAATCCATCCATCCATCCCAGTTCACTGTTTTGCACTTCTGTCCTTCTCTCTGTCTCTTTCTTAGCGTCTCCAGTCTCCTCTGACATCTGTTTTCATGCTTGGCCAGCCTGTTCCTCCCTGCTCCTCCTTCTCCGTCTCTCTCAGCTATATGGTTTTAAAGGAAGGATGAGTCATGTTCCCCCAGTCGTGCTACTTTGTTTTGAACCCAGTATTCCTATATTTCCTTCAAAGTGTAAGGGGTTTTAGCTTGCGGACCATCTTTCTCTCTCTGTCTCTCTGTCTTATACACCATATTCTTTTGGGTTCCAGGTTCATATTATCCTTTCTTCACCTGAGGACAAAGTCTCACCTGACAACAAACCAGAGGGAGAGGAAGAGACCGAGGGGATAAGCCCTTGCCTCCATATCGCCCTCCGCTCACCCCGTCTTTTCATCTTTATTCGTTGCAAGGAGTGGGGGGTGGTGGGTGGGTGGGGTGAACATGCAAGTAGTGGTGGTGGTGGTGATTGTGTTGAGGAGGGATTGTCTAACCCGCGCTAACCTTCCCGCTCACAGAGTGAAAAAGGAGCACTCTTATTGGATAGGACAGGGCAGCATTATATAAGGTCTTATGTAAGAATGCATCTGTCTCCCAGTACACAAATGTGTGGGTGCCAACCAGACAACCAGCCAGCCGCCACAACAGCCCTTCAAAAACATGATTACAGATTTTAAGTGTCCTCTGAGAACACGTCACATACATACAGTGCATGCTTGCAAAGTATCTGTCTGTACACTTTCTGGATGGTGCCATCTGTTTCAATCTATAATGAATATAGCTAGATTTCTCTCTGTCGTCCTTGGTTTCATGTGTGTGTACGTGTATTTGTGAGTTGTGGCGAAGTGTCAGATGTGGGAAGAGATGCTTGAGGTGAGACGGATAGATATGGAGGATTTCTTCACTCCTTGTGGACTTCATCGTTATAGTGGTGTGTGGAGGACGAGAAAGATGAAACACTGCTGGGTGAATCAGTCTGAGTCAGAGAAGTTTGTTTTACATGGCTCAGAGTTTAGAAAGTGATTGAATTTCCCTGCCGTGATATGGCATCCTTAGACCAAATTAGAGGATTTTATGTTGTGTGTTATGGGACGATGCTTTATTTGTGTTACACTGCATAGTTTTTGTCTAATCAGATTCACACGTTGAAGTACAAGAAAAGAAATGTAATTGTACTTATATTTTCTGTGCCTCTTTAAGATTTCCTATTTATCAAACAAAGATCTTTTTTTTTCAAGCAAGCGCATTGCCATATCTCTGTGCAATGCAACTGCTTTTTAATTATTTTTCATATTTTGTTTACCAAGCCAGTCTCTAGGTTTCACTCTCTCTTACTATTCACTCCGAGCCTTTTCTCCACAATACTCAGCATCCCACAATATTCTCTGCTTTACGTCCTGTTTCGTGTCCCCATTTCCTTCATACTCCTAATTCCCCCTCTCTCGTGGTGACCCTCAGGGCAGCGGCGGTGCCAACTATGCCCTCTGTGCAGGACTCTGGGTCTGGCAGTGGTCTGTACCGCTCCATGACTGGCATGGTAACAGCCCACTGAACACACGGCGCAGTGACACACACTCCTGTTTTCCACTCCTCATCCTTTCTTACAAAATGCGTTGGAAAATTTTATGATGATATACAGTTTAATTCACCTTTTAGAATGTCATGCAATGTTTAGTGTGAACTTCTGTGATTTTAAAGGAAAATATGTTTATTTGCTTTCTCATTGTCATCTCATTTTCTTTTTGTGTATTTAGCATGTGTAGAAATAGAGAGTTACACATTGTGGTTTATATAAGAAGAAGTAGTTAGTACATTGTGTTTTAGAAGTCTTGTCCTCATGGTAAAGTTGTTTCCATACTTTCCAAACCCTAAGATGGATTGGTGACCAGTTTGCCAACAAACACAACACAAAATGTAAAATAAGACAAATTTTTAAGTTAAGTTTTAAGTTGCAGGAAATTTTTCTTTTTTGTCGAAAGTTAGCAGTTTCCACCCTGCTTCCAGTGTTTGTCCTTTTTTCCAGACTAAACAAGTCCTCTCTGCTGAATGCACAGAGATAAAACTGATATTAGTCTTAGCACAGTGTCTTAATCCCAGTCACACAGCAAGCAAGTTTATTTAACAAGTTTATTTTCCTAAAATGTTGGTGTATTCCTTTAAACTGTGTCAAACTAAGTTCCACATTCCTATCTATCTGAAATGCTCTTCAAGGACCAGCGCAACCTTCACCTGAGTTCATCACCACACAAGCAAAAATCTCTTTAATTTGTTGACAAAATCATCCCAGCTGTGAAGACGTCCATACACAGGCTCTGAAAATCCCCTCATCTAATGTTGTATGCACGTCTCGGCCGCCTTCGAAACTCTGAGTGCTAGCCTGTCTATTGCTTCTGGAGGGGATGAAGAGAAGGTCTGTTTTTATCTCAAGGTTCTCCATAGCTGGCGGGCTTGCAAGCGGTGCAGGAGTAGTGCAGTTTCCTGTGTGTATGTCTGTCTGTGTGTGCTAGTGTGCATGTGTGTGTGTGTGTGTGTGTGTGTGCGCGTGTATGTCTGCAAGTGGGTGCGCACATATTGTATGGGTCTATGTTTGCCTGAGTGTACGTGTGTGTGCACGTGTGCATATGTGCATGTCTGTGTGTGTCAGCGTTAGCCTGGAGAAGCCTGTATCGTCCTGAGCAGAACAGCTTGGTGGAGAGCAGCTATCAGAGCCACGTTAGGGGAGGAGAGGAGAAGAGGGTGAGAGGCGATGATAAATGGCTGGGGCACACTAGCAGAAATTAGTGGAGCCGTATGCAAAGCTGTGGCGTTTTGTTTGATGTGAAACAAAAGGACCACCATGACAAAAGTGCCTGCCAGCCCGCACAGCAGGACAGCAGCCCTCAGGACATACACCATCACCACTGATGGTGTATGTGTATGTGCCTTTGCACGTGTGTGTGAACGCACTTGCGTGTGCATGTATGTTTTAATGCATGCATATCCTGCATGGTCCTGTTTTCTAGTCGTGGCTATATTGTGTATATTATCCCTCTCTGTGTTTTTATGCTCTGCTCATAATGACAGACAGTGCCTAGCCCTTTGTACACCGTGAAAAGACATGGCTTGTTCCTCAGTACAGCTACAGCATATTTGCTCTATTAAGCAGCTGAAATATAGACGTCTAATTTCTTTGTGAATGAATAGGCATCTTAAAGAGCGGCTCTCCTCTTAACATAAGGATGTAAATTGAACTGTTTAAATGTCACGGCTAGCAAGCTGATTTGATTTGAATTGATTTGCTTGTTTCTGGAAAAAAGACCTCCCTTGCCAAACCTTAGCTGCGCTGGCTGCCATAGATAGACCAAGGTCTTTCTTTCCACCTCAACAACACATTGTAGGGCTTCTGAATTCTTCTATCTGCTGTGATTATGTACAAATGGCCTTCATTTGCCATCCATTTCAAAGCTGTAGTGCTGCATTGTGACTAGAGGCAGATGACGCAGACCAAATTACAGCGGGTTTGCTGCCTGAAAAGGATACTCACACAATAGGCTTTGTGAAGTATTCCCTTCAATACGTCGCCATTATTCTCACCTTTGTTGGTGTTTCTCTCTATGTTTCAGGAGCATCTTTGGATTCTAGATTACATTTGTGGTGTTGGAGAGGAGTGGGGGGTTGAAAATACTTTACTCGTGTCTCTCGTGTTATTCCATGAGTGTCTAGGGAAATTGATTTTGTGTGACAGATTCAAATTTTTTGGTTTTTTACTGCATTTTCTGATTGCTTTCATTATTAATTCTGTCTTGTTTTATTGTTATATAGTTGCAAGACAATCAAAGCTCTAAGAACATGAACACTATCTGTTGGAGTCCTTGGTTTATTTGTATTTTTTTTTACATGTGGCTCCTTCCGTTGTGCATATCCTGCTTTCCTCTCTTTAGTCAGGTTGTTTTATAATATCTCGGTAACCTGAAGGCAAGCAGCCTGAACAAACGGTGCAAAATTGCTATAGTTGGCTAGAATACAGAGTGGATCACAGCTATCCATTGAGCTGTCCTCCTCCGTCATGTGTCCTTTTGTTGCTAGCATCTTCCTGTCTGATTTTCTCATGCATCACTAACCCACAACAACTAACTAACTAGCTTATGAGTCAGGAGCTGTTATCTTATCAGTGAGCAAAATGGATTTTCTCTCCTTACTCTCCTTATAAAATGTGTATAGGTCCCTAGATTATCCTACCGTTATTGCACCACTCCCTCACAAACAGCTAACTAGGAACACCGTGGACATTAACATTATTATGATCAGTTGACTTTCTTCTCCTTTTTTTTAGAGAGTAACTATATCTAGTCAGTGGAGTAAGATAAATGCTCCTGGAGAGCAGTTACAACTCAGAAAAGGTAGACTGGTCAAAAGAAGCTCCCAGGGAAGTGATTCACCTTGTGTCTAGTGTTTTAACAACTGAACTGAACTTTGCATCAGGAGTACTGCAGCTATAACTAGATACATTTTGTCTTGTTGCCCAAACTTTAATTCTCCTTTTGAATGGTCCCGTTGAATGGTCTTGTTATTATCAAACTCTTCTATAATATTCTCAACAGCCCAGAGGCAGATATGGAGCTGTTGCTCTCACCTCAAGCTGTGATGCTGGAGCCGTCAATATACTTCAGGATTGCTTCCATACATTGTGGTTTGTATTGTTGGTTCAAGAACCCATCGTTCTCTTTCTTTTACAGTAATATTATATTTTTCTCCCTCTCAGTGATAGTTGGTAGTTTGAGTGCGCAGCTGTCTATCCTTTATCATATCAGTTTCTGCTTACAAAGACAAGTCTTCCCATCTGCACTGTTACCTTTACCTTACCTACGTTACCAATTTAAGTCATGCACTGTTTTTAACTGGTCTGTGATAGGTTTTGATTGATACCAATTCCAGGCTCCAGTATATAAGGGTATTAGGAAATGTCAGCTGTTCGTTTTAAATAGTTTGTCTCATCCAGTCCTTGGTCTAACCATCCATGGTTTTAAATGGCCAAGCACGCTTTCACCAGGTCGTCACGGTTACCCACTCTTCTCTTTCGTTCCTCAAAACACACAGATGTTGCCATGGTGATGTAATTGAAAATCATTACATCTCAAACAAGTATTGTTGAGGTGACTATTCATAAGTCTCCTCTCACCTTTTTGTCTTCCTGTTTTTTTTTTTTCCTCCCTAGTGAAAAGGAAGTGAAAAATCCATCTGTCCTCAGTGCATCATTGTGCAAAGGCTCTTTTTAATCTCCCTTGTCCTGCTCCACCCACCCCATACCCCACCTCTTCAACACAGGGTCTCTTTTGCCACTTTGTGATATAAGAAGCCGAGCTACTTGAAGTTCATTTGAGTTCAGTGAAATCTTGAGGGATTCATCATTACATATTTACTGGCTGAGGCTGATCTTGCTGTAAGGTTCTACCCTCGTCCCATTGATCTAGTGCGCATGTTCACTCCCGAGGTTACGGGACGTGCTTCCATTTGCATAAGGCCCTGGGCAAGGTTCTTTCCACCATTGATTGGCCTGTCCATGAGCGCCCCGTGCCTTCTCACATTGATCACTTTGTTTTTTCCCGGAGACAGTGCTACTCAGAGTTCAGCTGCAGCTCCGGCATATCAGACCTGCCGGAGGAAGAGAGAGAGGAAGGAGACGAAAAGGAAAGAGAGAGCACAAGAGAGGGGCAAGTAGGAGTCAGAAGGGGTAGATGGAAAACTTTAGAGCCAATATCTTGATAATTTAGCATACTTTTCCTTTGAATTTTGACACTTGGGTGAGAAAACAAAATCCAGTTTCACCCTGCCACCCCTGTGTCCGCACTCCTTCAGCCTGTTTCCTGCTTGCGCAGGTAAATGCAATATAATGATATATGCTGCTTTTACAAGTGTAAACCCATTCATATAAGCACATAATGAGATTAATAATGAAACACACAGAACACTCAGTGCAGACAGAAAGATATATACCTGAATTGCTGCTAAAATTGAACAGCTCTCCTCCCTTGCTGTTCGTCTCCAGTCTCTGCTTCAACCCTGGTCTGTTTGTATGAGTGTGCTACATAGAAAATTCTCCTCTCCTGACCCCGGTTCTGTCTTTCACTTTATCCCCCCACACCCCCCACCCCCCACCCCCCTTGCCTGTTTCCACTTTTCACCGGCACTGTTGGCTTTGTATCTGCTTGGACAGTCTTCCTTCTCTTCCACCTATTCACTTGATGAGTGAGGATGCTGTCTTGGTTTCCTCAAGGATTCCCTGCTCTCTATCGCCTGTTAGCAGCATTTTTATGCAATTGTGAAGTCAATATTAATCAAAGCTTTCTGTTATGTCTTGAGTCAAGTTTATGACAGACAGACCCTAATCATTTAATATACACAGTGGAGTCCAAAAGTCTGAGACCACTTTCCCATTCACTTGTTGACCCCACTGCGTTCGTGTAGCTTTATGTGAGCTGAGGAGGTAAGGCACTGAAAGCAGGAAGCCTCGCCCTGCAGAGGTCTTTATACTAATCATGTCCTTGATTATTTCTCGAAGGTTTGCGTTTTGATTCGTGCGTACGTTCCATTGTGTGTTTATCCAGCATGGCGTCAGAGGTGGCGCAAGGCTCAGACTCCCATGATGCACCTCTTCTCTTTGTTCTGCCGTGTGAGAGCAGTGCGCGGCTTTGTCTGCCTCTCTCGTTCCTCTCGGCTCGTTGCCTCAGAGGCAAGGTCTCGCTCTCTTCCCTCTCCTCTACTTCAGAGCTCTCTCACTCTTTCATTCACTCTTTAATACCCATTGGGCACTGCTGTCCATTTCTTTCGCTCCTGTCGCTGGTGTTTGTTGTGTTTTACCTTCCTTCTTAATTCGTAATGAAACTCTCCTTCACTCACTCATTCTTTCTTTGCCCCTTGCCCCTGTTGTCAAACCACTCCACATTACTGTTCTTTTTTTTTTTTGTGGCTCACATTCCTCCGAGCTTCTTTGGTCACACTCCTACTGTCTCGTCTCTCTTAACGCTGATCTGTAAACTTTCCTCTTCTCATTTTCTTTATTTATCTCATGCCCCGCATATATGGTCTCTCGTCTGTTCTTTGCTCTTCCCCTTTGCTTCCGATTCAGTCACTTTCTTTTTCTGTTCCCTCTCTTAACCTCAACTTCACATCGGCCTTGCTACTTCATTCTTTGCCATTTCACTCCCATCCTTCACTCAAGACTGAACTCACTTCTGTCTGTCTCCTTTACACTGTTTTTTATTCTGTCTTTTTCAACAAACATCTGTCTTAGAACACCAATTTTTCTCATTGCTTCCTCCTTCTCACCTTCCTTATTTACTGCACGTATTAAAAATTCATCTCTGAGCTGCTTTTTTTTTTAATTTTGTGTAAAGCTGCAAAATGGTTAAAATTATTATCTGAACTTTATCATTCAATATTATATAAAATGTCAAATGAATATTTTTTTTTTCTTACCTGAAAATGTAAGTTGCTTTCAATGAAGTATCCTCATTTGTCTCCTTTTTCTGAGTGGATGCCACATTTTTTTATCCTATTTGTCCTTTTGCTCTAACTTGCCGTTCATTCTTGCCAGTCTCTCACAGTCGCTGTTCCCACTGTGGGTTTTCCATGCATTCACCTGCTGTGTGTGGGTGTGTCAGCTGGTTACGACCTAGGTCACCTTCACCAGAGAGGGAATACGAGCGGTTGACGTGAGGTTTGAATGTGGTGAAGATGACATGTTGACAGCTCAAATGAATCGCTTGTCACATGTCATTTTTTTTTCTTTTCCTCCCCCCTTGTTAATTCTACCATAAGAATGCATACAATATACGAGAAGAATTTTGAGGACATACAGGGTTGCAAATTGTCAGGCAGGCATCACTCGAATTTAACACATTCAATCCAGTTTGCTTTTCTGTCTTTTTTTTTTTTCTTTCTTTCTCTGCCCTCAAGACTGTGAATGGTCTCATTCTGCTGCGAATGTAGGAGGGAGAATAAGTCTTAGGAATTGAAAGGAGAGAAAGTGTTGTTTCTGAAAAGCTGCGAGGAGCAGCTAGGCGGATCCTGGTGCAAATGTCAGTGAACTCACTGACTCTAGGGTTGAAGTTTAAACCCTCTCTCCCTCCTCTGCTTCTATTTCTCTCGTCTTCTCTCTCCCCTTTGCTTTTTTTCTTTCCTTCAAAGTCGGCATCTCCATCCACACCCGCCTCCTTCACTCTCTGCTCTCTGTCTTTCACTGCTTTTAAAGTTCATTGAATGGGGTGTTGGTATTCTGTGGTGTTTTCGCCTTGCCTACTCCAAACCCTCCAAACACCAGGGTCACAGCTTTCTTTTAGTCTGTTTGTAGAGAATTTTTCAGCATCAATGCATCACCTGCAGAATGATCATCATCCTGCACATATCACCAGTGTTTTAACACAGAACATACAATGATGGGATTGATGGCAAAGGGAAAATAGGAAACCGCACAGTGTCTCTGTCACTTCATATCCTCTGCACTTCAAGCTTGAAATACCCCGTACTGACTATTCAGCTGATCTATTCCCAACTCTATAGCCTCCGATACTTATGGAAAGCCTAGTTTGAATCCTTTATGGCAATTTTTTTCCAGGGGTGTGTTTTAGTTATGTACCTGCAGTGAAACATATTTAATTTTTTAAGCCTAGAAAGCTGACAGTGAAAAGAGATGAACTGTTTTATGTGCCATTTTAAGGCTTTATGTGCTGTGAAATACGATGGGGGTTATGAAAGAGCAAAAGGAAGGTAGAGAGAGGAAGCGAGAAGGAGAGCGAGCGAGAGACTCCTGGAGTGGAGCAGGCTTTGATGTCTTTGCTGGCTTGGAGCTCAATGCGGAACTCACTGAAGGGTAGGCCTTACTTCATGGTGGGAATATGAAGCTGGATGCGCTGTCCAAGTAAAGAATATAACACACGCGCACATTTGAGCAGATTTTTTATTTTTTTTTATACACTCATGTTTGTAAAATGTTTTCATCTTCAAGCATGAGTGTGCATTTTACTCCAAAGGGCTTGTTTGTTGTCCCAGTAAGCAAGGTTTTCATTTCTCCCCTGTCATGTCACTCATTAGTTTGTGGTTCATGTTCAGATCAGTTACCAGGCCACACTGGGTGGCTTAGTAATTCACAGTCCGTGTGTGTGTGTGTGTGTGTGTGTGTGTGTGTGTGTGTGCGCGCGCGTGCGCGCGCGCGCGTGTGTCCCTGTCTCATATATATTCTGCTTTCCTATTAGATGGCTTCACACTCGACGATTCCTCTGGACTCCTCTGACATCGGCTTTCATGCATGGCCTGCCTGCCTCTCTCCCTCTCCTTCTCCCTCACACTTTTTCGCTCTCTCGGCCTCAAATATTAAAAACATCTTGGTCGTGTCAGACATCTTTTAACACCCTTTCCACCACCTACCAGCTAGCATGTACTGTACACCCCCATCCATGCCCACTCTTTAACTTCCATCCATTCTTTATCCCTTTGCTCCCTCCATCCCTCTCCTTCCTTCCCCCCCAGTGTCCTGCCCCTTCCACCTTATGCACCCACCCCCACCCTTGTGTCTTCCACGTGATGGCACTTCTCCCATGAATCCAGCCTCTTTACCTCTTGCCCCCCCCCCCCCCCCCCTTCTCTGTCTCTTCTTTCTTGCTCCCCTCCTTTATCTGTTTTTGTGTCTTTGCTTGGGGTGATGGTTAGTTGATTTGGTCTGATTTCTCTTTGATGAAAACACTAGGGGGCACTGCCTGTCCTTTGTTACCTCTCTGTTCCCTTAGCAGGCTTCGATGCATGTGTATTTTTGTATGCGTGTGTTCTGTCTGTGTCTGTCTGCCCGTGCATGTGCTCCTGCTTGTGTTTGTATTTTGTTAAAAAGCAGTCCCTTGTCTGTAATGGATGACACAGATCTGCATTCAGACAGACAGGAAGGCATGAAGGCAGGCAGGCGGCAGGTCTCTGGTGGTCACCAGGGCTAGTGCTCTGCACCCGACCGCACCCCCCTGTCCTTACTTCCACCCCCTGTTTCTGTTTGGTGAACCCAGGGGTGTGGGTTAATGAAAAGGGCTTGGACCACCGAGAGGAGCGACAGTCATCTCACAGACACCTCTGCTCACCTCCAGCCCTCTGAGACCCTCTCTCCATGACAGGCCCCCCTCTCCATGTCTCTCTCCCCACGTCGACCCTCTGTCCCCTGGGTCACACCACATTGTCTGGCTGCCCGGTGGCCGCCAAAAACACAGCTCACCCAGCATGGCATTACACAAAGGTAGATAAACTAAAAGAGAGAGTGGTGCAGTTTTGAGTGGATGACAGTTTTTGTGTGTGAGGAAAAAGAGAATGCTTGAGAACAACTGCCCTGTTTGTCCAAAAGGCGGGTGATTTAGACAAGGGACCTTGGTTGCATTCGAGCCAGGGCGGCCCCAAAATAAAGATCAGCTCTAGACACCAGAGTTGGAGAGGAGACAGAGAGGACGCAGACCTTTGTTTCAACTCTGTCAGTTGAGAGCTTTTTGTGACGCTCCACTTCATGCGGCAGTACTCGAGTTGTTTTCTGTGTGTCTTTTATATATGCACAGTCCATACTATACAATTAGCGATCATGCTTACTTCTCTTGTGTACCCTTACGTCCGCTGATGAATGTGATTGTTTCTGAAGGAAACTCAGAATTATTGATTTGTTGTGGGATTCTTTTTTTTTTTTTTTTGTGGTAAGCAGACAGCTGATGAGGGGTGTTTGATAGTGCTAATTGGCAGCTCCCGTCCATGCAGTGTGTGGTTGGTGGTGGGTTGGGGCTGGGCGAAGTGAAGCGCTGCTATTGTTTAGAGGTGTCAAACCCAACACAGAACAAAGAGGACAGGAGAAATGTGCTGTGCTTGCCTATCAGTGTGCTGAAAGCAGCTAACGTACACACACACACACACACACACACACACACACACACACACACATGCACACACACACAAACACACACACGAATGAATATGTATTATATATGTATGAATGCACATGTGTACGTCCATCCACACACATCCACACACAACAGCACATTACCTGAAGTCATATACACCGGCATTCACTCACACACTGACATGCGCGCACTCATACACACAAACACCTTCTGACGCACACGTGCACACTCTTAGACAAACAGCCTGAAAATGACAAGATAATCACCACATTCAAACTTACCTTCAGCTCTGGGTAAATGCCTTTTTCTGAGATAAACTAATAAATATACTGTTTTCTTTTCAAACGTTCTCCACTGAAGGCCCTAATTAGCATACGCTGACAAAGACCTGACAGAGGTGTAATAGTTAAAAAGGTAATTTGACTACAAGTAGGAGTTTGGGTGGGGAAAAGGGTCAGTGTGCTCCCCCCACCACCCCCCCATCCGCCTCTCTCTTTAATGGTTTATTCACGCTTTTCGAGGACTTTTTGCATGATTGACTGACAAGGTCTTTTTCCGAAATAGCATCTTCAGTAATGAGAAATAATTGACTCCCTAATCAAAAAAAGGGTTCATGGAATCCACAAACCCAACTGTAATCTTCTGTGGCATTTCCAGCAGAATTGACAGTCCTCATAGCTTCAGGCTCTATACCACTTTGATTTAATTGCTTTTTTTTTTTATAACATTAATAATATACTTTATACCGTATTATGTGTGTATGCTCTGTATGTGTGTGTGTGTGTATGTGTGTGTTTTTGTGTGTGTATGTGTATGTATGTGCTCCACACCCTTCTCTCAGGCTTTGTTTTTAATCAACAATATCACTTGAAAAGCACTTCAACTGGTATACTAGTTTTTGTAAATTTTACATTTAATTCATTAAGGGAATCATTGTGGTGATTTCATTATGTACTCCAGAGTATACTGCGGTGCTTGTTCCGCACATTATTTTAATAAACTACATTATAAAGCACTGAACAGAAGAATAACAAAAGTAAATTATTTTACATGTAAGTGTAAGTGCTTATATTTTATTCAAAATAGGGTTTCAGTGTCTGCTTTAAACAGTGGCATAATACTAATAATAATGATAATAATAATTATAATTATAAAAATAAAAAGAAGAAGGAGAATAAGAAGAAGAATGATTGTTTTATCTTTTTTAATCTCTGTCGTATCACTAAAATTGTATTAATTTAGATATCATTTACTTACTTTGGCATTATGTTTTTTTTGTTTTAGTTTTTTTTGCAGTAACAGAACACAAAGTTAAGGCTTTTCATTTTTATTTGTAACTTTGGACTATCTATGAAATTTAAATTTGTATTTAAGGCTAGAAGAGAAAATGTTTTTGCTGTTAAATCTGGTCCAACGGAACATCATGATACAGGTTAGATACTTGAAATGGATTTGTTTTGTTTTTTTTTACGCTGCCTGTTTAATTGGCTAATTGAATTGCTTTGTATTTTCTTATACCCTACATTAGTATTATTTTTAATCTTTTATTCCTATGTCTTGATTACTTTGGGCATAAAAATAATCATTTAAGCGAGTGCGCCTGGAGAACTGCAAAGTTTTTACATGATGGGGCAAATTAACTTGTAGCTTCCCCCAGCCTGTCCAATTTGTAATATGGCCTCAACCCCTTCTCTCTCTCTTTTTTTTCTGACTCATCTTTCCTCTCGTTAAAAAGCGGTTTTAAATCATGGCTAGTGGCAATGAGAAGTTAATTTCAGATTGTTATATATTTCCATTAATTTCAGTTGGCCTTCTGTAGTTTTCCCTCCCTCACTCTCTCCTTCCTTTGAGTACAGGGGATCACAGAGCCTGTTTTTTTTTTTTTTCTTTTCTTATTTTTTCTTTTTTGGGGGGCTCTCTCTTTCCCACTTGCCCCACAGCACAGGAGACGAGCAAATATGAAGAGTAGAGGATGATAAATGAAGGGAGGAACGCTCTCTTTGTCACTTTCTTTTACCTCTCCTCCCCTTTCCTTCTCCCCCGAACTTTTTTTTTTTTTTCTTTGGGCTTCTCACTCAGAGATGGGTCGAGTGGCCCTGGAAGTTTATACAAAACACCTCCCCCTGAGAATCTAACTCCTGCAGCCCTGAAGGGACACACACACACACACACACACACACACACACACACACACACACACACACACACACACACACCTGATTTGCCAGTAATGTGCAGAGCAGCAGGCGCCTCCAGATTTGTTGTTTTTGTTTAATTTTCCTTCTCTCCTTCCTCCCCCATTCACAGCTAAGGTGAAAAATAGTCCACTGAGAAATTTGGTAGATTTTGCCATCAGCAGGCTCCACCTTTTCAAAACACAAAGTAGCTGGGCTTCATGTGTTGATTTGTGAAGCAAGAAAGTGAATTTGTATGGATCTTAGGGGGGAAAAAAACAACATTTGTATGAAATAAATGGGTACTTCTTGACAACAAGAAGAGTGAAGAAAGTCACACAATTGTTAAAATTCATCTCCACTTCAACCTTCTCACAACAAATTTAGAAGAATTGAGTGAAAATTCCACATCATAGCTTGTTGAAATTTTCTCACTGCACCCCAATTTAGAAATTTTGGCTCGAATGCCAACGTTGGGCTCAGTTAGTACAAGGAATCAGTGTTCATCAGCCCCTAAGGCTGTGTGTGTCTGCCTGTGTGTGTGTGTGTCTGTGTGTGTGTCTCAGAAATGGACAGCAGTACCCGATGGATATTTAACACATTAGCTTTGGCAGAGCTGAGAGTGGTGTGAAAACACACTGATTTCCTAAGTGGCAATCATATCAGCCTTGCCGTCAGAGAGGCAGCAGAGAGCAAACATCTGTGTGTGTGTGTCTGTGTGTGTGTGTGTGTCTGTCTGTGTGCGTGTGTGTGTGTGTGTCTGTGTGTGTGTGCGTGCGTGCGCGCGTGCGTGTGCTTGTTTGTGTGTGCCACAGAACATGCATGCAAAGTGATTGTGCACATAATTTTGACATTAATTCCAGTACTTTAGATTTGTACATTAAACTTTGTCAGTTTATTAGTGTGTTCACCAGGATTAAATTTGTTCACTTAACTTTTTTTTTTTTAATAATGTGCCTCAAAATACAACTGTGTTTCTTCCCTTTCTTTTCTTATTGTTTTATTGTATCTATCTACAGTTTTATCTGATGTTCAGGCTCTCTTTTTTTCTCTCTTCCTAGCTGCGTCTTTCTTTCTACATCCAGTCTTTTCCTCTCCCGGCCCAGGGTTTTTCCGTCTTTCTCTCGGCTTTTAAGCCTCTGTTGCGCCGTATGCCTGTCCGTGGTAAGCTGTCTCCTCCCTGCCAGGATTCAGGGAGCTCTTGGTTCTCCTCCATGTCAGAATCACCCTGAGTTACGACACAAAGGTCTCAGCCTCCTCCTCCTCCCACCCTTGTTAGGCCCTCTCGCGCACTCCCTCCCTCCGTCAATCTCGTTCTCCCTCACCCTATCCATCCTGGTCTCCAGCCGAGAGTCACCCATCCGAAACTATGTTAAAACAGGGTCATCCCCCGGCGTGCACTTAAAGGCTGTCCCTTTAACCTGCTCTGAAATACTTACGGCTATTATTATAGCTTATAAATCATTAAGAAAGTTTAATTATACGAAAATTTCATGGTGGAAATGTGCAAGCTGACACATGGGAAGGGGAATTTAATGGGCCAGCAAGTCCCAGCACCGTGAGGGAAAATATTGAGGTTAGGTTTCTATTTTACAGCATTGCCGGAGGGTTGAGAGACAGGGAGAAAGACAAGAAAGAAGCACTTTCAGAGTGAGAGAGAGAGTTAGAGAAAAGGCGAGTGTAGATGATGAGGCCTCGACCGTTTCCACTGTGCAGAAGTAACTTTCTCATTTCGCTCTGTAGACCAAAGCTGTTAATATGGCCAGTTGATTTGGGAATGATGAAGACATTGCGCACCGTACCTTGTGCTGGTTTTCTTAACTAAGATGTAGTCTAATTAACACAAGACTTTAATTAGTCGCCATGCCGTAATTTCACTTTGTTAAGGAATGCTGCCTAATTAGAAATTATCATTTGGAGAATTTCTGTAATTGCTGTCACTAAACAATATATGAACATCCTTAACTGCTAATGTTACAAGACTTTGTCCACTTTCTTAATTGTGTCAATATCATTTCAATGTGAACATTATAGGGGTATAGCTCGAGCAGCTTGAGCAACAACTACCAGTCTTCTCATTGTGACAGAAATGTAATTGATCAAACTGTTGGGAGTTGATATCATTAACACTAACCTTAATTAGAAATTAACTGAATTGTTTTGTAGTAACTATGAAATGCTGCTATACATTTGACCAGCGTCTTGGCTCATCGGGTCTGAATGATTTGGTGGAGTTGTCAGTCAATTGAAAACCAATAGGAATTTAAGTGTTACAGGGATTTATTATTACTATGTGGAATTATATATCACTTACAGGAAGAAAAAAAGATTATGTGGAAAATTACTTATATGCATTCAAATGTCAAAAGAGATTCACTAAGTTATATACCATTGTTTGAGGAAGAATATATTTTTTGTATATACATGCATGATTGCACATACCTGTATGCACAAGCCAACTCCCCCACACATTTAAACTCTCACTCAACATCATCTTGAAGAAACTAATTCCATTATTTTGAGTTACCAGCCGTTGCTCTGCGCCATGGTCTGCCATTGTTTATGAGCTCTCCTTTACCCACAACCCTGTTCGTCCCTCCCTTCTTCTCTCCCTCCATCCCATCCTCCCTGCCCTCTCTCCCTCCTCCGTCTGCCCTTCCCGTTTTCCTCTTGTTTTCCACGCGGGCACAAGCGGGGCGCAGCGCCCACAGCCGGCAGGTTTCCTGGCACACTGCTCCTCATCCTCTGCCTTTTGTTTCCACCAGTGGACAACCGTTCTCCACTTCTGCTGTGTCAGTAAATATTTACTGGCCTTCCTTTTCCTCACTACCCCCACCGATGTTGGTGTGCAGGCTATCTGTCCATGCATGTGTCTGTGTGTCTGTATATATACATACATATGTGTGTGTGTGTGTGTGTGTGTGTGTGCGTCTGTGTGTGTGTGGTTTATATGTCCATATACACATAGAATCTTCCCCAACATGCACACAGACAAACACACCACTTCCCACTAGCCTGCGTCCGGTGCTGTCACTCACACAATTCAGGAATGCCCCCTTCCTCACCCTTTCAGATCTCACCCCCTCTCCCTGCCCACCATCCTCCCTTTCTGTCTCTTCCTCATCTTTCCTCCATCATACATGCGGGGAACAGCCATGAGAGGAAACGGGAAAGACAGGAGGAAGTTATTGCAGTTTCATACTGCTCTCTCCCTCCCTCTCTACACCCTCGCCATAGCCAGGGTTCATGCACTGGAGAGTCAGAGGGGAAAAAACCCTGTGAGTAAATGCATGTGACCTCAGTGAGCAAAACCTCTGCACACTCCCACAGTACTGAAAGATGCACACACACAAACACACTCCTCCTCGCTCCCTAGGGCCCTGTGGCCTCGTGCTAGAGAGGGCTTCCTTCCTGCGGTTAAGACAAAGGAAGCTGGGGACCGACAGGGGACCTGGGACCGCTGCTTCAAAGCCACAGGAAGCGCTGGTGTTGTCTCTTCCTGTGGAGGGTGTCGGAGCGTGGGGGGCCAGCTGCCTGTGTTTTCACAGTCAGGGACGAACAGGGATGAGTGTGTGTGTGTGTGTGTGTGTGTGTGTTTGTGTGTGTATGTGTCACAGCGACAGGGAAGGTAGACTAGCTGAACACGCTGCACTTCCACTCCTATCCGCCCCTCTGTGACCTGAGATCAGTTGCTAGCAACATTCAGTAACACTTGGATCGGAATAAGAGCGACACACACATCATCCATGTGGTGAATCCCACAGTCATTAAGAGCCAAATCCAGCTGTGGATCATCAACTTAACCAGTGTTTATCTATAAGGCTATTGTCCTTATTGATTTATGATAGAAAGAAATCACTGCCAGAGCGTCAATCAGCCTTAATGTTTGTTTTTTCCAGCCCTTGCCACTGTCTTTGCAGACTCTACACATGCTTGCAATGTGTACATGTCTCTATGTGTTTGTGTTTGTGCTCATGTTCCAATGTTGGCGTGTAGGGATTTATGGGGGTGTATGTGTTAGTGTGTCTGCGCCATGTGTTTTCCAACCTTCCGGTGTGCACCCGCATACATGTTTGTTTGTTTTTTCTGTGTTCGCCCTGGCTTCTCTGATGCTCTCCTCTTACTCTCTGGCAGCAACAGGACAGTTAATCAATCAAATATTTAAGCAGTGCTTCAGTGCTCAGTGGGTAGTCCTAGATTATCTGTGGCTGTTGGCAGTGCATGGCGCAGCCACATTATAAGCCTCGTCTCTGACTGGCATCATCATGGGGCGCTTCTCTCTCTTTCTCTCTCTCTCTCTCTCTCTCCTCCTTCCCCTTGGCCTCTGCTCAGTCTTTGCACACTCCCACTACCACTCTACATTTTGTCTTCTTTTTTAGTCTCAATCATTTTGTGTCATTCTCTCTCTATCCCTTGTTTTCCTTCCTCTTGTTTGCTGCTCTCTATTCGCACTCTCTCTCTGTGTATAATTGTGGCTTTTCACATTGACTATCTGACAGTGAGCAAGGCCCCTTAAAGAGCTCTCATCTTTCTGTCTTTGCCTTTTTTTTCTCTTTTCTCTCACACTGCATTCTTTCTAGGGATGAGTCTGTCTGTCTCCCCGCGGGGATCTCCATTGTGGATTACCATTCAGTTTTCGCCCAATTATCTAGTGGCTTTCGCTGCCTTTGACACATAATTATCAAAGGCCTAAATAATTGTCTTTATTATTGCCGGTGTTTAGATGTAGCGTCAGCGGAGCAGTCGCGAGCAAGGGAGCGTCACGGGGAGAGGAGAGAAATGAAGTATTTATCTCGACCAGAGATTAGCTTAGCATGCTGTTAAATGATGTCTCGGCGCTTATTTCAACTCCTCGTCCAGATAAATAAACATGATTAATATGCCCCCCATTCCCTCCTTCATACACACACCCCTCATTTACATATACACACACCCATCACATATCACATTCTACGTCAGTGATGAAAATAAGATTACGCACAACAAAAAGTCTAGCAATTAGCTGGCTTTGTTGCAGGAAGCATCTTAAAGCGCTAAACACTGTACTTTGCTGAGGGCCATGTAAGAGGTCAGGTACAAGATACAAGGGTTAGAGAGAAGTGTGTGTGTGTGTGTGTGTGTATATATATATGTTTGTCTGCATATGTGTGTGTGTATGAGTGCCTTCCAATGCGTAGGGATTGGCTATTTCATAGAGCTTGTGAAAAGCTAGATTTAGTAGAATTGTGCCAACCAGGGGGTCAGAAATCTGTGATGTTTGTGGGTCTCTATAGCAACCAAGCCCTCTGCAGAGAAATCAGAAAAGAGTGGTTTATGAGGGAGAAACAGAGGGGGGGGGGGGGGGGGGGGTTGTAGTTCATCCAGAGTGTGAATGTATATGGGGCGCGGGTGAACTCAAGTCTGCGTCATCACTTGTGACTCAGCTTTGTTATCATGTTTCAGAGAAATGAAAACGTGTATGTGTAGTTATGGTCAAATTAAAAACAAAATCACACTGAGGGAGAGTGTGTAAAAACAGCTTGTCACCGAAACGGATTAAGAAATTTCGGACACCTTTTTTCCTTGTAGCACACAGTAAATTATGATGTCAAAACAGCCTTGATAATTTGAATTAGACTCATAAGCGTGAAATAGTGCAGAAGATGGATGCTGATAAACATTTCATCGAGGTGCGGTTGTGAGAAAGGAGGGTGCTCTTAAAGCTGAGGACTCAAGTTCAGACCCTTGTGATGGGATGCATCATTTCCACTTACGCCTCTGCTTATGTTTTAGTAAGACAATGAAAGTCCACTTGCTTCAGGGATGCTGTTCTAAAGCTCACCTTGTGGTCTGATCTCCTTGTGAAGTGGGTCAAGGGAAAAGAGAATTTTCCTCATGGGGATCACTAAAAGATTCATAAATATTCTTTGTTGTGCACATCTGCCTGTCTGTCTCACATATCTGTCTTGCTTTGTCTCCTCATTCCTCTCTTTTTTTCTCTCTCCTATCATACTACTTTTACACATCCATTCAGCTTTCTCTTTTAACATTCTGCCTTTCTTAGTTTTTTTTTTTTTTTTTTTTTTTTTTTTACATGCAAGCCCTCCATGTCCAAGCCCCACTCGAACTTTACTCTGCATATCCAGCTGCTTTAGCGTCAAAGGAAAGGCCAGCAGAGACATGGCAAATGTCTCAACATCTGTGTGTTGGTTTTAGCTCAACAAGTATTTCCACATGTTTCTCTTTTTCCCTGTCCGATACAAGACTGATCACAACAGCTGGTCTGTTTCCTTGTTAAAGCTGCAGGCTGCGGTTACATAGTGGATTAGCACATTTAACATTCTGGATAAAGATGGCTAACACTAACTCACAGGGTAACATGGTGTAAAAATTATAACATGATGAGTCATATGATAAGACAGCTTACATCTCTACCCCTTCGGGAGCGTGTGGCTTTATGGTTCTAACTGGTTGGTAAGTAAACCATGAGAATCACCCACCTAGCAGAAGACACAGACACGCTTAGATTTCTCTTTCAACATGTAGCTAACCACAGTTGTCATTGTGGCTTTTAAAACACGGGACCCAGTGGTGTCAAAATCATTGTGGTTTAGGGCCACACTGCATAGAGCACTCTCTCCTGGAGTCATTATTTGTCAACCTATTACCCCAACTGTTACCACAGCCAGCCATATGTGTGTAGGCATTGCGGCAATGAGACCTGTCAGAACGAGTGATTTATATAGCCAGTGGTGGGAGATGGAGTTCGTTGGTCTTTAATCTTTGGTTGAGGCATCATCAGGAAAACAGACTCCGTTTGGTGAGAGTCCCTGATTTATTTTCCTTCCTCATTTCAGCAAATACACAACACTGTGTGAGTATTTTTGAATAGCAAGTCACAGAGAAACTTGAGCACAAAAGTTGGTTAGAGAAGGGCAGAGACAAAGTAGTTTTTCATTGTATTTCAGACCAATAACATTTAGCCAGGGAAAACCAAAGAACATTCAGAGGTGAATCCAATCAATTTGAATGGCTTCTTTTGGATTTCAAAAGGTCTCGTTATCCGATTTTTAAAAAATTGTTCCCCCAGACGCATCTATCCAGCACCATCTACAAACCAGTTTCACTCCCACCTTACCAGCTGTGCCTTTGTCTTTGTTCATGCCTTTATCTTTGTCTAACTGCTGTCTATCATTCACTTGCTTCCCCAACAAACTCAAACTGCCCCTCTGTTGTGCAGTTCTCTCATAACTCCTCACATTCATTCCTACACACATATGCATACATCCACGTCTGTAGCATGCACATGCAGACATGCACACACACACACACACACACACACACACACACACACACACACTGCTCTGGTCGTCTTTCGTAGTGTCTTTTTCTGTGTCTTCTATCTATCTGCATATCCTTTGTTATGTTATGAAAGTACTTTGTTTTAAAAGTGGCCTGTCAAAATACTTTAAACAAAGATAGACTTAAACAACCTGTCATTATTGGCAGGTTGGCAAATACGGTTTACTTTGGCACAAGTTATCAAATTTATTATAGCTTAGTTACAGTTTTAATATGCCAGTGATTTCCAATGAACCTTAGCCATTTACGTTACATTGTGGGTTTCCATCAAAAATAAAAAAAATACTGGACTCCGATGGTTTTAAAGGGCATACAATAGGAGCAAGTAGAGACCCATTTATCCACTTGGAAAGTGGAAAAAATGTTTTCTGCCCAGGCTTGGGTGATGTTTTTGACTGGATTGAAGTAATGTGCTTAGTGTTTTCCATGGGCAGTCAGTCCACTGTCTCCTGTTTCCTGGCCTCTGTTAGCAGCCCTTATACTCAGGGACTGGCCCGTTTGGCTAGCACCAGAAAACAGGACCTTGACTGACACCTCCAGTTTTAAAAGGTTGACTTTGCTACTCCCACGGGCCCAGTTCTGCCAGAGGAAAGCTTTTCAACCAAGCGTGGATGAGGAAGGGAGTACAGAGAGGAGTCTGTATCTCTGTGTGTGTGTGTGTGTGTGTGCATGATTGTATGATTTTGTGTGAGCGAGGGAATTTGTCTGTGCATACATGTGCAGTGTCTGTCTTCTTTTGTTGTCTATCTCTACAGTTGTGCACTTTTTTCTTTATGCTTATGGTTGAACCTCCCCTCTCTTCCCTGCTTTATCCTCCACCATGCTGAAGACGCACCAGTGGAAGCCTTATCAGCTGGATGATGTATGAGTCCTTAGTGCCTTAATAGATTCCATTTATCTCTATACACTCCCACTTTAATTTGGCTGGGCAAGGGAGGATGTATTCAAATGCCCAGCGTCATTATGATGTACAGCCAGCCAGCTAGAGCTGGACTCTGTGATTGCTCCAGCCTCAGCCCCAGTGTCAGACACAGATTCATGCTGTAACCCCAGCTCAAACCCTCTATGGCCAAAAAAGTATCTTTATACTCATGTCTCAGCCATATTTTGTTTTGTTACACTTGAGCTTTTAGGCCAATATTGATCATATTCTTAAATGCAAGCTCCAACTAATGCCTGATAGTCCAGTCCCTGCCCTAGACTTAATAATACCTAGATCTCCCACTGAAGTGCTAAGTCTTATGCTCAGACACAAATCCATAAACACCATCACCATTTTCAGCCCACCCGAAGTCCAATAGTCCAGGATATTGCCAAGATTTTCCTCCCTCCAGATGACACTTAAGATTTCATTTAGTTAAAATTTGGTCCGTTCAGCCATAGCGCCATGTGTAGATGACCACATAACCACTACACTTAGTGCTATTCAGCAGCGCTATGACCATCCCCAGTCCGGCAGTCCTCTCTCCCAGATTCACTAAATCTATACAGTAAGTGATTGTTAACCTATTGTTGCAAGTCCTGTTCTCTTTTCTTCCCGTTTATCTTAAAGCGAAGCAGAGTGAAACAGCTCGTTCCCAATGCCTGGCTACAGTACTCCTTGGGGTAGGACCAGCGGTGTGGGAAGTCTATTGTAGTGCGGTAACAAGTCCTTTGTGTGACATTTTCCTTGGCGTTGACATTCAGAGGGGAATAGGAAGACGGGCCTGCTGATGCCACATTCTCTGTGACATGTGAAGGGAAAGGGTATTAAGAATGGGGACCGGGGTATTTGAACGTGCACAGGGAAGGACATTTGTACAGAATGTGACAAGGACATGCTATGGTGGAGCAGCTCTTTCATATTTCACTTTATAACATTATGCTATACACCAGGTTGAATCTGTATCCGCCAGTTACAAAGCTGTCCACTGGGCCAGTCCTATCATGGTCCAAGGAGTAGGCTGACAGTGTGTGCTGCACAGGGAATAAAATTTTTATTAGGCAAGTATCCACTGACACAAAGGGTATGTCATATTAAAATAATTTTATTCACATCTATGTAATTCAAAAACATGATTTTGTTTTTCTAAAGAGGTTATTATATTTCGTACAGCATAAAGTCTCTGTCGTTCAAATGTCTGAAATTAACAGTGGCTGTCTCATTAATATGCTAAAAGGCTGACAAACACAGATTTGATTTGCTTTTTGTTGCAGATGAATCAGAGGGAAATGCAGGTGAAGAATAGAGTGTGTGCTGTGGCTCTGACTGACTCCGCTCACAACATCTGGCTACAGGAGACCAGCAAAGGCACACAAGATTGGATGCAGCAGGTGAAATAACCACACACGCTCAAATACACAAACACACCATGAAGACAAACCAAGATGCTGCAAACCGTACAGGGGTCCATTCCTAGGCTCCCATCTCAACATGTAAATTCATCCAGAGGTCTCTCAGATTCTGCTCTTCTCTAATTTCTCCCTGCACAATTCCTCTGACCTACACAGGTACCCCTGACCAACAGCTAGCCTTAGAAGTCATAGAGAACCATTGTTTGCATGTTTTTCCTCTCTTTTTTTTTTTATCAGCCCCCTTCTTTTCCTTCCTGGGTGCATGTCAATGAATAACTGAGACAGTTAACCCTCACTGGTGTGTGTGTGTGCATGTGGCTGGGCATGCATGTGTAAGCATGCATGCGTTTCTATGCGCTTGTCGGTAAGCATGTGAGATAGAATGCGCGTGCATTTGCGTTAGCTTCATTTTAGCACTTGCCCTTTCTGATGTGACCTCTGAGCCATTTGCAGCACCTGGGCTCACTCAGTATGCACATACTGATGAGACCAGCCAAGACCAGAGTTGCTCGAGAGCCAGAGATGCAAATGTCATGCACGCGCGCACACACACACACACACACACACACACACACACACACTCTCACACTCTCACACTCGTGCACACCATACCTGTATTTGTATTACATCCTCTTTTATATCCCTTGCCTTTTGTTTTTGCTATTTCTGTCATCCCCCATTTCTGTGTGCGTGTGTGTGTTTGGTTTGTGTTCTCAAGTGTGTGTTACTTGTCTACGAATGTGTACGTATGTTGGTTTGAGTTGTGGGGATTCAAGGTTGCACTGGCCCCCTTCTCCTTGTCTGGCATCTCCTATTTTTGATTCATCTAAGGGATGTGTGGGACACAGCATAATTGGAATGTTAAGTGATTTTCTATTTGTGATGATTACCCAGAACAATAAATTTGAAATAACCTTCTTTGTCCACTCGAAGGCAGGGGACAGGCAAGGATTCGCACTGTCTCGTGCTCATTAACCCACAGTCCTTTTTTGGCAGAATTAAGAGAGGAGCCTGCCTAATTAAAGGGAATTTTTCTAGAGGGAAACAGTGGCACACCTATGCTATGTCCTTCTCAATGATATACAAAAAAAGTAAATTTGGAGGAAGGGCGTACATCTTTAGATTTTACATGCTCTAGATTCCTTCTGCATGCGGCCCTGTTTGTGTTTGTTTCTATTCCTTAAATTCTTAATTCTCTTAATTTCCAACATAGTTTTGGACTCGCTATTCTAACAGAGTATTCTCTGTACTCTGTATTTCTCTCAGGGACCCTTAAATTCATTATGATAATCATTACACTAAATTTATTTAACAACAAAAATGTGTTAGTTTTTTCTTCTCAAAGAACAAATTAACTTGAAATGATTTGTCAGGAAATCAAAGAGTTTTGATTTCCTATTGTTCTCGCCAACTCACTGATAAAAATACGCTCAGTATTTTAATACAAAAGTGTTTAGACCATTTATTTTCTCTGCTAATTTAGTGTTAGTTGAAGACAGCTATGAATGATAAATACTGTAGATCAGTATGATGTGATGAGACAGACTTTAACAATCGGATTGATACTGACAGGGGAAACTAACAAAAAATAATGTCTCATATTTCAAAACTGGAAACTTCAATTGTGTAATTGTATTTTATCACATCACTGGCTTCTGGGCATGGATGGCAGTGCTTGTTAACAAGCCCCCGGTCAGCTCGAGGATGGAGGTGAATCCAAAATCTAATCTGTCCCAGTCATTTACATTAGAAACCAATACTGTGTATGTGCGGTGGATCCACCAAAAGGTCAGAGTCCTTTTGTGTTTCACCCAATATGCTAATCCCATGGCTCTAGGCTGATTCAGGGGTTTCTATCGTTGGCTCAGTTTTCTTATGTTTCGCTTTGAATGATCACACAATCCACAGTCTAAAAGCACATGCATCTGTTGGTGCACTGCAAAACACATAATTCTCCATATCTGTATCAATAACCCATACACATCTTGAACGTAAGCAACACTTGCATTGCACACTGAGTTGAAAACTCACACACACATGGGCAGGGCAACCCAGATGTTGGAGTGCATCACAGAGGGGAGCTAGCAGTGAACCTGAATAATGCCCCGGGTGGTGTGTACGTAAATATGCGCCCATACGAATGGGTGGATGTGAGGTTCTGGCACCTCAACAGTGGACTGCTCTGTTCTCCTCGGACAAAGATAATTTCCCTACCCCCAGGGTTCAAGAAGTCACTAGATGGTGGGATGGAGAGATGAGAAGAGGAGTGTAAAAGACAGAAGATGGGATTTAGAGATCAGCACCTGCTGGGCCAGGTTATATCGACCAAATGGGTCAGACGAGCGACAAATGACGTCACTGCTAGGAGAGGAAGAGTGAAGGTGAGAGAAATGAAAAAGGAGTGGGAATAAGCAGAGGCAGAGATGGAAAGACTCATCCATTGACTGAGACAGAAAAAGAAATTGACAGAGAAATAAAGTATGAGAAATGTTCAATTATTTAAATCCTGTTGACTGCCGCCCAGAAAGCACAGGGTAGAGCTGTGGAAAAGAAACACAAAAAGACAGGTAGGATGTGAATGGAGTGAATACAGATGGAGGAGAGGAGATGAAGAGATGAATGTGGAGATAGATGAGTAGCATAGTGAGGAGAAGTGAGTGAGAGAGAGAAATGTGAATGATGGTGTACAGCTGGCAGCCTGTCACAGTCTCCAAGGTGTCTCCTGTCACTGTGCTGGCCTGCTGTCACACTCTAGTGGCCTGCCCAGAGCACACACACAGACAGACATACACACATGCACACACACATACAGAGTACACTATGGTCATGAATAAACCATCCTAATCCATAGAGATTATACAGCAACTGGAAGAGTTGGTAGAGACAGACACAGAGCGAGTGAGCAAGAATTGATACTCGGAACTACTTTTGGAGAAGTTAGGTTGCAGACTGTCATGTGTGTTATGGTTTAGGAGACTTTTGTACACTTGGCACAGAGTTTCTATCATGGGACTTAGTCCTGTGTGTTTTGAGAAAGGAGAGGTGGAGATACTGTTTTACAGTGAAATGGAGCCAACTGTATGCAATTGAAAATATATACAGAGGGGACCAAAAGTAGAGACCACAGTGGTCTCACCCCACCATACTACTACACAAGTTGTATTTAATCTTTGCATTCAGATCTATATAACAGTTTTACTGAAAAAAGCAACAAATTTCATAGTTCAGTCACTTCCTTTATCCAGTTTCTATATACTCAGTTTTTGCTTTGTGATAACACTCATGAATTCTGGCCAAACCTGGCATAGACATCACATTTTAAAGGCCCTGTGTGTGTATTCCTGTGACACTTAATGTGTAGTGGATATGGACACCTATGAGAGACCTATTTGGTACTTATGATGGCTCCATTAGATCACCCTACCATCAGCTGAGTGCAGTGTTTTGTGACCATTACTATTTGTGTGTGTGTGTGTGTGTGTGTGTGTGTGTGTGTGTGTGTGCGCGTGTGTGTGTGTGTGTGTGCGTGTGTGTGTGCGTGTGTGCGTTGTACACGTGAAAGAAGCGCAGAGTGGTTTCCACTCTGACTTGCAGAAGGCAGCAGGTGGTGGATCACACCCACAGGCAGACATGCACATATACACATCACAGAGAAGGCTTAAAAGCATCCCTCACATGTAGAGGGTTAGAGCTGACACCTGTTTGTCATTTACACTCTCAGACCATGCTGTTAGATTATTACTTAGCCTCAGCACTGCGTCTTAAACTCTTAACTTTAAAGGATCTTTTAGAACTTCGTTTCTACGTAATGTTGATACTGGGATTAAGTGAAATAAATGCATTGTGCAACAATGTGTCAACAATGTGTCTGCTTGAGTTTGTGCATGGATACGTGTATGTGTGCATATCCAGCGCAAATCCAAACATACACTCAGACTCAAATGCACGGAGCGGTAGAAGTGGGGGGAAGAGTCAAATCTGTTTACATGTTTGTTTCTCTGTCTGCCTTTAGTTCAAAGACGCCATTGATCGGCGGACGAGCTGCTTGAAGTGATGATGCTACGCGTCAGAGGCAGCTGATTTGATGTGCCATCCTTTTGTCACATCACCCCTCTCTAATCCCAGCCAGTAGGCCTTGCCTTTATGTGACTGCTGTTATGCCTGCGGTCTCCCACAGCACTGGGGCTGTGTGCTATGTGTGTGTGTGTGTGCATTTATGCAAGAGTTTGTGTGCACATGTGTGTTGTTGCCTTGACAAATCTATTCAAACCCCGGCCTCCCTGCCTCCATTGGTGGTGATGGTGGGGATGAAGGGGGAGGGAGGAGGGCCCTTTGAAAGACTCCCCTCCTTCCC
Source organism: Seriola aureovittata (assembly GCF_021018895.1). Classification (NCBI taxonomy): domain Eukaryota; kingdom Metazoa; phylum Chordata; class Actinopteri; order Carangiformes; family Carangidae; genus Seriola; species Seriola aureovittata. The sequence goes on from NC_079368.1 coordinate 12,073,031, forward strand.
CTCTCTGCAGCCGCCTTCAGCCCACTGCTCCACAGCCCAGCTGACATCTTCCTCCAGACAGACTGAATGAATTAAAGGAGATACAATGAGACACTTGATGTAGCAGTCAAGGAGCCCCACTGCTTCTGTGCTGCTCTACACCGCTCTGCCCTCAAGCCAAGGCTCAGAGGAGAGCACATCTAACGCAAAGCAAAGGATCTAAAAATACACAATATGCCACTGTTTACCAAGATGACTTGTCATCTTCCCCCAACACCGAACCCCCATTCCTCCTCCACTCCAATCCCCCTCATCTCTATGCCGATCTTTCTTCAACCTCTTTGGCTCCTCTTACGCTATACTCCTTCCGACTGCTAGCACTTTTGATTGACAAGGCTGGAGAAATGAAATATAGAGGATGGGAGTGAAGGGCCATTTCTACTTAAGAGGTGGATTTACTTCATTTTTATTTCTTTTGATTGGATAGTAATGGATCACACATGAGCCAGACTTTTCTTTGATAACAGAACTCTCTGTACACTGCTCCCCACTGAATTCTGTTTACTTACTTGTTGATATTACTACTACTTACTTATCGATATTTTCTAAGGATAAGCGAACATTGGCCAGATGTTTGATCATGGTTATCTCCCGTATATTTCTCTGTGAGCTTAAAGTAAATAAAGTACTGTGCAACAAAAGTAGCAGACAATAACAAAATACATTTAATTTGACATAGCTGCAGAAACTTCTATAGACAAAAAGCTAAGAGGGGCTCAATTAGGCATCAAGTATATTCATTGTGTATTTTTACATATTTATACAGAAAAACAACTTCATATCCCGGGAATAGGGTGTGTGTGTTTGTGTCTGATGTGACCCTGGATTTTTTTGCATGTATTTTTTGGAGGGGCTGAAGTGGGAGAAGTTTCACACATTTGTCTATCCAGTCCCTCCCGTTTCAGGGCCTTGGGAGTCAGGGTCGCTGAGGGCAAAAATGCGTGTGTGCCTTTGCGTGCGCATTTGAGTTTGAAGGGTTCACAACGCTGCTCATCTTTGAGAGAGACCCCCCGCAAAGCAATCACTGACCCACACACACAAGCACATACGCACACACAAGCATGCACAACACTGTAATGGCTGTCAGGGGGCCAGGGTGAAAGTAAACAAGGGCAGATAAGCAGTGATTCAGAAGGACGCCAGCTGCACATTCTAATCTCTTTACATTTTCTCTTTCTTCTATTGAACTTTTATCTTATCTGGGGAACGTCTTCTCCAAGCATTCCTTCTCAACCTCCCTCTTTCCCTCTCTCCCTTCTCTCTTGTTTTTGTACTAACCTTACAAGCCACAGCATACCAATCCACATTGCACGGTGATATGTTGTCATCTGCAGACCCAGAGAATGAAAACTCAAAGCATGGGGAAAACTGAGTCGTTTTGTAGTAAGGCACTGATATGGTTCATTAAAGGTACGTTTAACCATAATATGTTTGAAATAACCTAGTTGGCAGGCAGAAGGAGCGCCACACAGACAGGAAGATGAAGACAGCAAAAAACAGATAAAGAGGTCTTCTCCTCTTTCTGACAGTGGAGTTGTCAACCACAGGGGGGGTTTGAGAGGACTAGGGGTGTTTGCGGGGGGTTATGGGTCAGCAAGCTGGGCAGACACCCTCCCCCAGGGCACCCACTGATCCACCATGGTAGAAGGCCTCAGCCCTCCACCACAAACAAACGCCAAGCTGTCTGAGCAACATGTCACAGAGCTTTTAATTGCTTGTTCCTGTCTCTCTCTCTCTCCATCTCTCTTTCTTTCTCTGTCTCTCTCTCTTTCTCTCCCCCCACCTCACTCAGCCATACACACACCTCATTCTCGCTTACTGTCCCTCCCCATGTGTTCCCCACCTGTCCCCCTTTTCTTTGTCTCCCTTGCCTCCCCCTTTTTGCTCCCTTATCCCTTTCTTTCTCCATGTTTCTTTCTTGGTTTTTCACTTTCAATATCAGTTTCAATTTCAATTAAACATGCTATATTTCCATAAAGTAAAAAAAAAAAAGAAATACTTCTGAGACATCAGGATAAAAGACATACTTTTTTTTTTTTTTACATCAAATCCATTCCCCTATTATATTTCCATCTTTGAGCAAGCCTCCATACGCCATAAGAAGTCTACACTGAAGTGCTTACAATCTGAGAGAAATCTTACAATCTGAGAAATGAGAAATCTTTCCACAGAGTTTTCAATTGGCAATTGCTTTTTTTCCTTTTCCTACAGCACTGTTGTAACTGGGTATCAAGTTCAGAGCCCCTGGACACACCGCTGGATCCCATGCTGCCAGACTGCCCCCGAGTCTCTGCAGGTATCAAACAAACCATGTATAAACACACAGCAACAGTAATAACATTATTACTCAATATCTGCTTAATCAGGATTGCTTTCACTTTCCAAATACAATTGAGCAAGGAGTTTAACTTAATTTCAATACAGCTGAGCAATAGAGCACTAGCACACCAGTTGTAAGTGCTTCACATGCAGGCAATAGGTGCTATGTCAATGTTAGCTAAGCCAAGTTTTTATTCTACAGTCAATGGTGAAATATTGAATTGGGATTGCTTTGTGAGTGGTACAATTGGTAGCTGCAGTGTGGAGTTCTGAGAAGCTGGTACTAGAGGGTCACAACCGGTGATATAGTAATCCTTAAAATAGCGGGTTAAGTATGACAGGCTATTTTCATAGTCATGAATATACTGAAACATCAGTAAAATATTCATAAACCATTACTACAGGTACCTTAAATGTAGCCTTAAAAAGTGAATTATTTCTGATCTTGAAGATAAAGATGAGCAAGTCTAGTTAAGCTGGTTTTATTAGACACTATATACCACAATATACCAACTTTAGATACAAAGGATGTGCCATTACAGGTAAGTTAAATGATCTAATAGCAAAAATCTACATAAACAGCAAATGTGCAAATATCTATACATTTGGAGTAAATGATACAAACACATTCCTCGGTATTTGTTATACCTCTGTATATTGTATATGTTCATCGGTGGCTTATTGCAGTGCTCATGTGCAGATTATCAGGGTTCAGTCAGTGCAGTGTGATGTGTATGCTGACCGTATTCAGTCTTGAGTGTGTGTTTGTGTGTGTGTGTGTGTGTGTGTGTGTGTGTGTGCGTGCATGCGTACATGTCTTCCCATGGTTGTGGACAAATTTTAGTTGTGTGTGTACGTGTGTGTTTGTGCGCGAATGTTTGTGGGTGTTGGGTAGATTGGAGGACTTAGCACGGCTGATTGAGAGGGATCATTGTCAGAGAAACTGAGAAACTGAAGCAGTGGCAGATTATCTCGAAACACAAATACACACAGAAACAGAGGCTGTCTCTCACACGCTACTGAAATGAGCTGTTTGATTTCGTTTCTATTTCGGTCTTCTTTGTTGCGCCCTTTCCCTCTTTCTTTTTCATCATCTACTCCGTCTCCTATATTCATTAATCCGCTCCTGTGGTGTTTGGCTTCCTGTCCCTGTGCCCTCTCTGTGGTTGACTGGCCTTGATGATGTCACGGCCATCATGAGAATGTATCCTTAATGTTGGATTAGGGATGAAAGCTGTAATCCTCAACATGACCGTTGATAAAAGATGATGATTGCGGTGTTGTTTGAAGAATGACCCACATGCAGGCATGCCCACACACACACACAAGTCTTAACCAGAATATATGTCAGTATGTTTTTACCTCATGTGTATGTTTACACATTGATTGTTACATGTGGACATACATATACTCAGGAGGTCCTGCTTTGTGTGTCTAGTCTCTTCAAAGCTCCTCAGTGACATCATGGTGAATGTATAGGTCATCTTACACATGCTCCACATGCCGGCGAATACATCTCCAACGCTGCTATCTCATCTCAGCCACTAAAACACCATGTTCCACATGGAGCTGTGTGGGTGGGTGGCCTTAACATCTACCAGTGAATCAGCTCCTTGAAATGTCATCTAGCCTTCAATACAAAACCCATACTGTATTTCATGTTCAAATGTCATTTTTTTTCCCCCCCCGTGATGTTTTATATCTCTTCTCAGTGACTGCTCTCGGTCAAAAGACACCAACCTTTGAGCAAAGATATCTAGGTCCACTTTTTAAAGCCGCTGGCATGCCTGGCATTGTCCTAACACAGACCTGTTTGACACAGTGTCCATCTGTATGTATGCACTATTAACTTGTGCTCTATTGACTTTTGCTACTTTAACCGAGCTGAAAAGATCTGAGTCTCTGGCCTGTTAACAGAGCTGCCAACTCAGCTTGTCTCTGGTCTTTTGGTGGCAGCTTCTGATGTCAAAGGTTGACTCGGTCGTCTTTGTGTCCTTGGCAGCCTGGCAGGTTCACAGGCAGCAGCCATTGTGGTGAGAGTCACAGCAGAGCACAGCAGAGCAATAGAGGTGACGAGGCTGAGAGAAGGTTGAGGGAAGGCTGTCAGGGCATCGTGGCCCAGCAATTCAGTCAACTCACATACAGCTCCCAACAGTCACCTCTTCTGCTTCCATGACTGCTGTTGTCTTGGTTGCTATGGTAGAGTATGTGTGTGTTTGTAGGTGGGGGTAATCCGGGTTGACCATAAAGTGTCTCAGCAACAGAGAACAGATCGGTGAATCCTTGTTGTCATGCAGACACATGCACATATGCAGACACACATCACAGTGTGAACCACTGCTCTTGTGTGGAGCCAGACTGAGCCAGGCCCGGGGCGATTCGGCTGCTGTGGAGAATGGCATGTGATCAGACACACACACATACTAAGATGTCTCAAGGCTAACAAAGTATTGGATGTGTGCTTACACATGGGCACTGGGACTGGTCAGGCAGCATGATGGGAGAACTGTTTGAAGGACGAGTCTTGCCATTGCTCTTTTTCTGTCTCTACGTCTGTTCCCCTCTCTCTCTCTCTCTCCCTCTCTCTCTCTCCTTCTTCTCTGTTTCTGACTTTCTCTATACATCTCCCTCTCCCTTCCTCTGCTTGCGTCCTTCCTCCCTGTGTGGTGCAGTGATGATATGATGATTGTGTTTTCCATGCTGGTAGACTCTTGGCAGAAGGAGGTAGGGAGAAGTGGAGGCAGAGCTTGTCTGTTATTCCTAATCATCTGTGAAGCAACGCTGGTGTACCAGCATGGCACTCAGACAGGGCTGCAAGGACCGAGAGAGGGAGGGAGAATAACGTGTAGCGGGGGTGTCCGCTAACATCTCCATTTCTTGTTTTAAATGTGATAAAACCTGGACCCATTCCCTTCGCATTTGACTGGCTAGCTTCCCTCTCTTTCATTTTTACATTTTTTTTGTCTTAATCTTTCTTCTTTTCACTCCATTCTTGTTTTCCATCTTGCAAAAAGAATTTGTTCCCCCAAGAAGGTCATTGCTCTGGCGTTTGGCAGTGGCCTGGCACACTAGCAGAATTTTATCAGTTAGGAGCACACCGAACACAGGCTAAATATGCAGATAAAGTGGAACCAATCTCCTGCTGGAAAAGCTCCCTTTGTGTGTGTGTGTGTGTGTGTGTGTGTGTGTGTGTGTGTGTGTGTGTGTGTGTGTGTGTGTGTGTGTGTGTGTGTGGTGGAGTAGCGGCAAGGCTGACAGAGAAATAAGTTAGGGAGTGGGGTGCTGGTTAAGTGGGGTTGCTGAGGCCTTCCCAAGATGTAATCATTCCAAAGCTACAGTGCAGTTTAGATGCCAAGATAAGGATAAATGCAAGATGGGAGAGAATTAGTTTGATGAGAAATAGACGGATGAAAGGGAGAAAAAAAGCATTCTTAGAGTTATTTTTCTTGTAAGGGCTCCTCTGTTTCTCTTGCTGTTTCCCTCTTAGTTTATTGACTTTTTTTCTGGTGAGATGGATGATCGGTTGTTTGATCAGTGAAGATGCTATTTCAAAGGTGGGAAACCCCCTTTTGCTAATAACACACACATACGTACGCGCACACACACACATGCACACACAACTTCCTCTTGGGTGATTACTCATTGTCCAAGCTGATTATTAATTACAAAGGGAGAGCTCTCTGAAGGTAAACACTGATTAATGGCTAACAAAAGTAAGTTAATGTCTTACCTGTACTTTAATTACCAACCCTGCTCTGTTACAAGCATCCTAACACAAGGCTGTAATTAACCCTAATGGACTGCAAAGAGACTCACTTTCATTTTCTTTCATAACATAAATACGCTACTGTATGTAATTTTGTGATGTTTCCACCTTTTTCTCTTTCCTGCCAGGTTTTCCATAATTAAAAAGAAGATGATTTTGTTGAAGGGTTTTTTTGATTTTGGTATCTTGTATGAAAATAGCTGGGAGTTGGATGTAAAAGTGATGCAACATTGTTATAGAAATGAGATATAATTCCTGTGCAATGACATGGGAGGTCACTCTGCCTTTTTCCACTTTACCTGAGGTTCGTACTTCTGTGGCTCAGTGTTATTAATGTACCAAGATACCACAGAGACACAAAAGAGAGCCTGCATAAAAAGGTAGACAGGCTGACACAAAGCACACATACATTACACGCACAGAGACACACGCTGTTATGCCCTTATTGTGAATATGCTCTATCCTGCTGTAGGTTTGACTTGACTGTTACCTTCACCTCTCTGATCCACGCACTGCTGACCATGAAACACCTCTAGCTGTCCGCACCTTTTCACAACACGCACACACACACACACACTGTCTGATTGATGTTTGTGTGACTTTAAGAGGAAACTCAGGCTCAGTCAAATTAACCTCAACTCCTCCAACCAATGTTTTTTCAGCTTGGTAAAGTGGAAGTCCATTGCCCCAATGGAGGATCGCATTAAAGTGTGTGTGTGTGTGTTTTCATATGTGTTTCAGTGTTTTCTTAGCTTGACTGGCACACGTTGTGCTAGTGTTGCAGGAAATAGACAGGTAAACTCTGGTGAACTGGATCCTAACCTCTGACCTGGATTCACTGAGGTCGTGTGGTGTGGGTCACATTTGTGACAGACCATATCACAATGATGTGGAAAATGCTGACACCAAAGACTCATGTGTGGGATTGGTGGTTTGTAAGAAACTATTATATATTATTATTATCATTATTATTATTATACTTTCACATCATAAACTACAACCATATGATCCGAATACGATCTAGCAATTGATTTCTGTTAGTGGAGCAGTGATTTGAGAGTACTCTTTGTGTCTACGTTTTATTTCCTTGTAATAACCAAGCGTCAAACAACGGCAATCTCTTTTTCCTTAGTGCCTGACTAAATCTCAGTTCAGCCTCAAACTAGAGGCAACAGTGATAAGGTCATATTGAAGGCAGAGAGTTGAAAAAGAGAAGAAAAGTTGTGTCAGAAACAGTGTTGAGTGTTTGGTGTGAGAAAGAGGGAGAGTATGTCAAAGCATTGCAAAGATCTTTTTATCTATTCCCTTTTTTCTTTCTTGGACTTTTGTGATTTGTGTTTTCGAGGCTCTGAAGGGGCAGGTTTAGTTGCAGAAGCTTTATGCCATGAAATTACAAGTGGGACTAAATCTCCAGCAGCTTGAAGTTTTATCAGCAAGAACAAAACAAACTTTCTTGACCCTGGTAAAAAAAAAAGAAAAGAAAAAAAAGGCCAGGTGTGTTATGTTACTTCTTCTTTGGATACCCTCTTGAAGCCTTTTGAAAAGGGACAACTTTAGAATCACAGCTACAGATGTATGCCATGTTAGAGTTAGAGTTTTCACTCTATTTGACGCTGGATCAGTATGAAAAATGTGCTTAAATGAATTACACCTGCTTTGACAGGCTAAAAAATACCTTTATAATTAAAGGTCTTTTCAGAAATAAAAGGCATGGATTACTATCATGTTTCAGTACTTTGATTATACTTGCTAAACAACAAAAACCAAGACAAGTGTTGCGTCATGCAAAGCCGGTGTTTAAGTGGAAGTGATTTTGTGGTTTCTCTTAATGTCCTTGAATCTCTTTTACAGACCTTAAAAATAGAGCTGGAACATCCATGGTATGTTACACCTGGTAATAAAGGATGAATTATGTGTAGATGTTTATTTTCAACAAGTCAAAATTAAGGATGTGCATTGTAAATACAGTATAATTCAATGAGCACATGCAGAGAATTTCTGGAATTTATTTGTAATACTTTAGCCAATACGCATGCACCCCCTAATTCCTGACCGTACTTGTTGTACTGACTCACTAGTAGTAGTCAGAAAGCTGGCAGTCTTGGGGGGCATGTTCCCATGGTGGCTCAGGAGGGATAAGAATCGGCAGTGAGTGTTCGGAGGGGAGGGAAAAACATTTACCTTTACGAAAACAAACAAAGCCGAAATTTGGTTAATTATTTCTGAATTTAGATGGAACTCATTTTTTGGTGGTCCACTCCCTAACATGACGTTGGTACCAGAGTATCAAAGTATCTGTGAAATAGAACACAGAGAGTTCCAGACTCTTTTGTGAAAATATGGATTGCAATGTAAGTCTCAGTCTGGTACCTTGGCTCAGTATCAAGAATCTGCTGTATAACAGATAAACACAGTACATGAGCATTGTGTTGAATATACAGAATATCTTCCCCCTTAGCTTTGGTTTTATTTTACTTTTATATTTATTTGTCTTGATTTTCTGATATCTCATTTGGAATCATTGAAAGGTTGCAGGTGTACAAGCAGATTTAGACTTTTTTAGTCTAAAATACTTCGACTACTTTTATACTATTTTAGACAGTCTATTTATTCTAACTTACTGAAAAATATTTTCTCCACGTCCTACTTCTGCACATGACATTTTTCATCATGCACTTAACTTTGTCCAGCTTTTTCAAAACACATTTTAATGTTCACACAAGAACAAATAAAAAAAACTTACCCACTACCTCTCTTTGGTACTTTAATTAAAATGTCCATAATTTAAAAATTGCTGGTGATTACACTCAGCCTGAAGTTTGTAACATTGACTTTGTTTGAGTGAAAAGACACTGTTAAACTTGCTTCAACTAGTTCATCTTTTGGTCACAGGAGTGAGAGAAATAATTAAGTTCTGTTTGGAGTGTGTAACAACTACAGAGAAAAGATGGATATACAGTTTCCTTACATTAGATATGTTTGCAGTACAAAACATCTGACCCAGCCTTGATGGATTCTTGCTCCGAATTTTGAATTTGTGTCTTAGATGCAATGTTACCTCCAGTCCAGTGTCAGGTCATATTGTTGTGCCATGGTGACAGGGCAATCTGTTCCATCATGTAGGTAGCCATCTCTCAGGGACGTTTCCTTTGAATAAAAGACTTGATCACTTTGATTCAGTTCTTTGATTCAATTCTAGAGGACCATCCATGTTTATTGATCTAGTGCTTTGCTTTGTGTTGAACTTGTATCATCATCCAGATCAGAATCAAAGATATGCTGACACAGTCAATAGACAAGCCCTCGCTACAGGTCCAGGACAAGGATGTTACCATTTGTTTGTCTTAACTGACAAACAGGAGGAAATGAAGGTGATCAATATGTCAAGCTAATAATTGTACAAGCTTGTCAAAGCTGAATGCCATATAATTCTTTAGCAGTGATGTGAGGTTCATGCAGTGTTGAGTGTTGAATTAGCTTGTCTTTACAACCTATTTGAGTTCCAACAGCCAGATTACAGCAAAATTATTATATAAAACAAACAATTATGAATTGTGTGGTATGTGTGATAAGTTTCATGCAGTTCATTTTGTGATCCAAACGAAGGAAAGAGTAAATAAATGAGTCTAGGCGCAGTTTGAAAACCTATAATCTTTAACAGAAAAAAAACAGTAATGTACCTGTTTACTTACTTACTTTTATTTCCTCTTGTCTCTGAACCCCCTTTTTTTCAAATATATTTTCCAGCAGGCTTTTTTTTAATTTTATGGGAACTGCAAGAAAGGATAAACACTAATTGTTTCTTAACTTTATAAATGTTGCCCGCCTTTCAACTTGGTTAACGTTATATTTACTAGTACAGTAGTTCTTTTGAAGCTGCAATTTGTGCCACACTTCACATGTCATTGACAAAATTGGTTCATTTAATCCGCTGGAAAATATCAAAGCTCAGGTAGAAAAAGCAAAATACAGGTTTATAAATGCTAATGCTGTATGCCCATATTTACTTCTGGGCATATATATATATATATATATATTTATATGTGATATATGCATGCATCCTGACAAGGTGTGAAGTGTGATCTGTAAGCACATCTCATATGCAGAGCATTTTTAGGTTTAGGCTATTGTGATTATGCTAACTAGAAGCGTGTCTGGAAAGCCCAGTCTGTGGTCTTCAGTTCACCCCTGCACTAGGTAAACTCTATCCAGGAGGCATTTTATCTTCTCCTCCTTTCTCATACTCTACCCATCATCCCGGGGAAAAGAAGAAAGGGTAGAGACAAAAAGGGAAAGAGCTTGGCATGCATAAATGAAAGTTCAACAAGGTTCAATGAAACACTTATACAATTTGCTGCAATATAGTGGGGTTTTATAATCTCATTATCATCTTAGTGCCAGATTTGCCCATGAGGGCCGTTCCGTATTCACTCTTATTAGCTCCTCAGATTTGTCCATTTGTCCTTCTGCTACCCGCCTCGCAGCCAATCACTGGGACAGAATCTCTAATAAATACCCCCCTCCTTCTTGTTTTATCTCCACTTTTATTTTTTCTCTGTCCATACCACCTACTGCTTTATTTATGATTTTTTTTTTACTTTTACTTGCTATGGGGCAAACACCCAGCATTTTATTCAGCAGTTTGCTATCCATATTTCTCTCTATAGAGGTTTTTTTTCCCCCTTTAAACACTTCTGTTTTTATAGTACACACTATATTGTATATGCTTTGACTTCAATCCCACTGATTTATGACTTGAAAGGGAGAATATTTGAAACATATGACAAACAAAATTACTGTGCATATTCTAAAGAGTGTGACCATTTCTTCAGTTACATACTGGAAATTTCAATCTGTGTGAATTTTGGATGAATGGCACCAATACATCTGCACAATACATTGAATTAATTTACTCTTGATTGGGCTTTTAATCTTCTTTCATGTTCAAGGCCAGGCTCTTTCCTCCTTGCGTGTTCAGGGTCAGATGGGGGAGCTACCGTACAGGGTACAGTAGAGCAGGCCACACGCTGCTTTCGAATCCCCAAGCCTCTTAGTTATTGTGGGTAGTGTCCATCCCTGGTCACTCAGAGGGCATCCCCAGATTAGTGCTTCACGGACATGGATCTCATTTGCCCATATGGCCTCTTCTCATTGAGTCAATATAGGCTCTAATCCGCCCAGCCTTTACCCCTGACCTCGACATGTGGCAAACTACTTAGAAAAAAAAGAACACACAATCCATGCATATACCACATTTGATGGCAGCAACATCAACAGGATCAAGCATAAAGATGAGGATGAAAAACAGATGCCAGTTTACTCTTGATCATCAGTGGCTGTATGGGATTCTAGGTACTTTTGCCCAGTTTGGGCTGTGGTGTAGTCAAGAAGCAAGAAATACCATAATAACATGCTGGGTTCTTGGGGCAGTAGACTGGTTTTAGGTACATTCCCTGGTGTGGAATTAATCCAGTAAGCCCCAGTGGGGCATGGCAAATCCTAACCACTGCTAAGATTATAACTCTTAGCAATCACCTTCATCCCATAGTCTCCCAGTAGCACTGTGCCCTCATTAACAAGGCATAAGTTGCCACCCAACAAGTGTCACAGTGTTGTTATCCATGTAGCAGTACCCCTCTGATGCTACTTTTCAACATTATTGGAACTGACCTTGTCTGTGAGAAGATGACAGGATAACCAAGCCAAATTGGAAAACCTTGCACCTTAATACCTTTACATTTAATTTCTATTATGCATACATTACTTGTGAAATGCACAACCCCATTTTAGTCTCAATATTTTGAATGTTTGGCAGCAAATATAATATTCCTCACAGGTGCTGCCACTAGGCAGGTGAAATTAGTTGATGGGATAAAGTAGATTAGGGCAGGGAGAGGTTAATCTATTGAGTAATCACATGAGTGTCACCACAAATCCTTATAAAAAAACTAAAACCTAATTCATTGCTCCACAGCGTTTGTATTCAAGGTTAAGAACATGAATGTGACGGTATAATTTACCTCTAAGCAAAGCATTTATTTAAAAGGGAGCAAGGAAGAAAGACAAACCCACAAATACTAATGGATATTTTTTTATGTCATACTGGTCATTTTTGGCATAAAGTCATTTACTTACTTACTTACTTACTTACTTTGTCAAACTGTTTATTTTGAGTTTGTATATGTTTTGAACATCATAAAATAGTGTTTCAGCAGCTTGTTTTTTGCCTGGTTAATAAACAGAATTGGTCTTGGTCACTTGGAATTTAGGTGCCATCTTAATTTAGATACAGCATTTGTAAATGACTCTAAAGACAGACATAATTATATAGCAGTGAAAAAAGAATTTGTTTTCTGTAATTAGGTTTTTTTAGGGTTTTTTTTTGTTATTCTACTGATCTTCTATTGTGCTCTGTTGGACTTGTTATACATTTCTTTTTAAATGGAGACTGTTATTGTTATGGGTTCATAGGGCCAGTTCATAAGGTTTAGTTGTTAATTAATACACACAAACACACACACACGCTCAAATACTGTATGCCCAGCTGCTGGACTGAAGAACCCATGCTGAGATCCAACATCTGGAAAAGTCAGTCAATTTAATATGTCAGTGTGATGTGTGTGAAAGCAAAGGGTTCAGACGTTTCCTCTGCTAGTTTAAACCCACTGCACCTGTTTAGCTAAACTTTTTTGATATATTGTGGCAGCAATTTTACCCCCTCTCTTCTCTTCTTCACAATTAGGTTATAATTAAATGCACATTTAATATGGTTTTTATGAAAAAAAGAACAAACATGGAAGCTGTGAGAATATATTTAAAATGCACATAATTGCCAAAGAGATGATTAGAAAATAAAGGGAAAAAATCATCCTTGAAAGTCCTTGAGTCATAATCAGCCTCAAATTAAAATGTTTATTTGTCTTTTTTGCTGAGAGAAGAAAATTACATCTTATTTCTGTAATTATGTAAACAAAAGTGATGGTAGATTCCACAACCAGCCAGGTTTTGAGTATGCAGCAGTGACCTTGGATCCTCCCCTGTGCTCCTTGTTGACAGATAAAAACTTTATTAACCAGCCATCTCCAGGACAGGAGACAAACCGCCCGTGAAACCGATGTGCGCTAGTATTAGAGAAATGTGGCAATTAGAGGATGATTTTTTTTTTTTTTTTTTTTCCAGTGAAAGCACAGAGGAGTAGAAAGGGGTAATAGACACAGTTTGTTTGTGGTCTAGGAAGCAGCAATTATAAAGTGCATGGAGAGTTGTTGTGCTTATCGTGCCTGGGAGTAATGAGATAGGCTGCGCTGATCCCTCACTGATGCTGTGGGTCCTAATCCTCAACCCTCTTTTCCTGCTTCCCTTGTTTATCCACCAACATCCTCTGACCGTTGTTGGCCTGTCACTGCTCTGGGCAGCTCCTAATGACCTTTAACCTGCGTGTCAGCTGACTTTCCAGCTCTGAAAGCGGTCAGGCACTGAGTCATAGCTGTGGGGCGATAAATTGGTCGTAAAGTGCAGTGTAGTATGTTTTCCTCGGTGTGTAACTTAGTGGGTTTGTTTTACCACCAAACCAATCCCTCTGTAAACAATTGCCTTGATTTTTAAATGGTCTAATTGCCATTGATGTTGGTCTCACTTGTCTTTGTCTCTATTTTCCTCATGTGATTTTGTCTTTAGTGGTCTCTTATACTGAATTGACTCAAGAAAAGCCAAGAAAACCAACTTTGGGATCTTGTTATTTTAGCTTTTAGACCACTGATTCTGTCATTTCTGCTTATATCTTATTCACTTTCTGTCCATCCTTTCACACCTAAACTTGGATTATTTCCCCTGAGGCTCTCTGACTGAGTTATCTGTGACAGGTCATGTTGAACCATGCTGTTTAATGGTGTGAGCCTGTATACTTGGGTGAAGTTATGTGTGCATGCATTCTTGCACATACAGATACTCACCTACACTTGTGTATATCCACCCAAGAAGAAGAATGTTGTGTGCACAGGCGTGTTATCTGGCCGACCTAGAGACAGACTGGTTGTCTGTCTGTGAGCCTCTCAGGGCTAAACTACAGAGAAAAACACCGCTCCTGCTTTCCCCCTGCCCCTCCATCTGAGTGCTGGTCAGCCAGCCCAGCATGTCCGCCTACTGCAGGGCTCACATCCTATCTAATCAACATAGACAGGCCACTTCTCCACGTACACACACACACACACACACACACACACACACACACACACACACACACAAACTGCATGTATGCTCACAGATTCACATGTGCACATTCAGAGATAGCCCTAAACATGTAGACACACTTAGCGATACACCCCCAAAGACACATGTACCGACAACACATATACACCCACAGGCTGATAATGACAGACAAACTCACATTGATCTGGGCCTGCTCTGGTTTTCCAGATATGACTAGCTGTTGCAGTGAGATGTGGGAGTGGCCCAGAGGGCAGAGAAGGGGGTCTAAGGCCAAGTGGTAGACATGCAGATCAGGTAGTGGAGGGCGCCACGAGGTTTGACAGGGAGCCTAAGGGCATTGAGGAAATAAATTGGGCCTCCTGACTGTGAGTGAGATTCCCCTTCTCCATCCTTGAGCCCAAGTCACCTGACTGATGTGTAGCTCTAGCCCTCCTTCCAACCACCTCCACCCTACCTTGTCCTTTGTTCACACAATCCCATCCACAATCAACATCCTAACACAATCCCCGGCTGCAGAGGAGACAGTTTGTCTTATATCTACCCTTGAGATGCAAAAGGGTGGGGTCAGTATTCTGAGGCGCAAATTCCAAATCCATCTTTGGCGCCATTTTAATCCCCTTTTGTTTGGCTTATGAAATGCTTTTTTCTTTCACAGTGCATGCCAGCCGACCTTCTGATGTTACATAGTGCAGCTACCCTTTGCCCCCAACCAAGCCCACTGAACAACATGTGGCCAGATAACAAAACCCTAAACAAAAGAGGTAAAAGAGAAAGGTGGGGGCTCGCACTTTGTGTCTGAAACACTTCATGAGTGCTAAGTGAGGTTGGCACCAGCTGTTGGAGCAGAGTCGAGGAGAATCGGGGGGAAGTGAATTGCGTTTGGCACCAGGCGGCTATCAGGCAGTAATTAGTATAGCTAACATCCCAGATGAAGGAGTCAAGTCTAGGTCAGGGTAAAAAACTTCAAGGGTCTTAGCGGGTAAGGGTTGGAGGCCAAGCCAAGCCCCCCCCTCCTCCCCCTTCATGCCGTGCCTGCTCAGATTTGCTGAAATCTGTATTGACCTTTGACCTTGACGTGTCGCAGCCAGTCACATGTCAGACTGGCTCCTGTGGACCACGCTGGATGTGTTCATATTAGATTGTCTCAGTAGTTCCTACTCAAGACCTGCTCAACCTGGCCCAACTCAGAGATTTAGTCTTACACACGATGAAGCTTCTGACATAGATGTTACCTTACAGCTTAAACCCATGCTTGGCATTCCTGCCCTTCTCTGGCCCCAGGATCAACCTTTTTTTTTCTGTCACATAGACACACCCTCGAACCAATAAACAGAGAATTGAATGCACGTATGGCTGAATGAGGGAGAAATGGATTGTTTTGTACAATAATTCTGGAAATCACATCGTAATCTCTTTCATATATGGCAAGGTTGGTGTGAATTTTCTGTGTGAATATGAGTGTGCATAAGGATTGGTGTAGGGGTCACTGTGTATTCATTCCTGGTTCCGTAAAAGACCTCTAATCCTCTAATGCAACCATAATCTCTTTTAATACATTGAATATTAGTCGACATATCACGTGATGATAAACATGATATGAGAGTGTTTCTTTCGAATGACAGAGTACACCAAGGATTTAACCCGAGGGTCTTATCGTAGCTGACACTCAGTACTTGTTATGTTGACCATGTCATAAGGTTTATGTCTGATGTTGGCCTGTAACCTTCACACAGCAGGAGATAAAATTGCCACCAACCCGTTGCAGACATAAAAACAGATTTAGTTTATCAAACCTCATTTCGGGCATACAGACTTTGCTGTTTAAGTAAGTTATATATGTGAGCTATAAATCATAATGCACGATACACATGCTTATATTTCATAAATTGAAATCAGGGATTTCTATATGTTGTTACATATCAAATAATTTTCTCTGAACAATCTCTAAGGAGTTAAGATAAACAAGGTCCTACAGCAACAAAAAAAAAAAGCCTTGAACTATGTGAACTTTGGTGCATTTCATTTATCCGGTGAGCTATTTGTGGTGTTTTTCGTCTCTTGAATCCTGGCCTAGTTTCTGCATCTTGTTTTTGGAAAACATGAGCTAAGCTGTGGTGCACAAACCAGACACCCATTAGATTGCTGCACTGTAGGACTGACCCCTGACCAACTAAGCCCCTGTTCCGCCCCCTGGTAAACCCCTCACCCTGGCCCACCACACACCTGCCCGCCCCGTGCCCTACCCCATCCCTGTCCCTTCTTGGAAATGATATTATGGTGTTTGGATCATCCTCCTTGTCTTCCTCTATACTGTAATCCTATTTGCTCTGTCATGTGTTGGTGATCACAGATGGTGTGTGTGTGAGTGTGTGTGTGTGTGTTTGCTTGTGCATGCGTGCGTGTGTGTGTCTGTGTGGAGGTGGTATGACACGGAGCTCACTCGCAGCTGTTTGGACTAGCTCACTGGCCCCATTGTCTCTCCCACACATCCCAGAGAGGGTGGTCCTGCACAAACACACATACGGCCTTAACCACCCAATCACCCTAAGGGGTGTCGAAATATAAATGAGTGTAATATTTTGGGTAACATCGCTGTGAGAGGTCTAGTTCACCCTCCTCCAGCCTTCACTTTCCCCTCCTTCAGTGTTCTTCCTCCATCCCACTGTCCCTGTGCTCGCCATAATGAAAATGTTAAGCTGAATGACTGAATGAATGCAAAATGGGGTAGGGGGGGTGGTGCAGTGTGGGGGCGCAGGATGGGTGGGGATGTGGGGCGGTAGTCAGTGAGTTCCCACTCATTGTTGAGTCTCAGGAAAAAAGAGAGAGAGAAAGCACAGCAGGGTGAGAGGTCCTTGGCAGCAGTTGGCGTCTCTGCGTCCGCATTTAGTTCCAGCTGAGTGCCCACAGTGGGCATGGCCGCACTGCCTTCACTCTGACCTCTGGACCGAGGACCACTGCTTGCCTGTTTCCACCACCCCTTTTGATTTATCCCTTTATTCTCCTTCTAACCCCCCTCCTCCTCTTTGTATTTCGGAAATGGCTTCATAACAGCCAAAACAGAGATGTTTCGGGATTGATTTGTCAAATCAGTGGGCTAGGTTTGTGATCAGACAACCAGTGGGATGCTTTTGGGGGTGTTTTTTAAATACAGTGCAGGCTATCATTCACCTCTTGATCAAAAGAAACATTTTAATAAAACAACATTTTTTTTCCTGATGATCAAACAGCTACAGATGAGATTTTCTCATCAATGTGTTTCTGTCAAATATCCAAGAGTTGTGTTCAACAAAAGGAAAGATTTGTTTTGTGCTCTTATGTGAGTGGTTAAAGGGGTTTTCCTTGTTAGGTAATGTGGAGTGCCATTTGATGACTGATCTTGAAAAATGAATACAATGCAGAGCTAATTTTATGCAAGGCAGTTTTGAACAGTTTGTGTTTTACAAAAGGAAGAGGTGATCTGTGCAGTGGAAAGCACAGTGAGCAAGGATTGCAGGGTTTATCTTTTTGTATGACCTCCTTCCCCTACAAGGCAGTGCCCTTGACACTGACTCAGAGAATGTTAGTGTTGGAGCAGTCACACTGTCAAGTGTTGTAGTCTGTTGGGAAGGAAAGGACTTCCAGTGACAAATGCATGGACTTCTCTGTGAAGTCAGACCTCTGCCTTGCAGCAGTTATTCTGTCCTTACTCCATACTAAGTCCTTTACTGCCATCCATCTCTTTTATTCTCATCTTTCTTCAGCACATATCTAATACTCTTGTTTAACCTTTGCCTACATCCCTCTTCTCTTTACCATCCTCATGTCTAATCCCTTTCCTTTCTTTCCTCTCTCAGTTAAAATGAATGGAGGTGTTTAGATTTAGATTCTTGATTTCAAAGTCACATTTCAGCTAATGAAAAAGCTTCTCTCTGGATATTCACTTCGTCCAGCTCCAAGAGAGGAGTGTGTGTCTGTGTTGTTTTCCTTACCTGATACATGTACACTTTTAAAACACAAAAATTATGGAAGATACTTATATTTGTAAATTCAATTTGACAGAGGTCTTGTCTCATAAATCATGCCAGTGGTGCAACTAACAATTATTATTTTTATTTCATTATTTATTTGTCATGTTTTGAATTAAGTATTTCGTTATATATTGTTCTATAAAGGCAAAAATTCCTGTCGCAACTAACCAGCATCACATGTAATTTAAAATTTCCTATTAAGTCAGACCAGCAGCAGCCAATACACCGAAATATTCAATTCTGAACTATGTGAAACTGTAACTGGCCTACATGTGGTATTTTTACTTGATGATTGACCCTAATTCATCAATTTAAAACTAATTGATTAACTTCTACTACTGTGAGTAATTCTGGAAGAATTGTTCATGTCACACTAAAGCAAGTAAATATTTAATGAAGGCAACGTCTGATTATTTCAAATTTCCCTGTACAATTTTTAAATCTCATTGAAACTACTGGTGGATCGCTACAAATGAATCGAAGTAGTTCCATTTGTTTTATAAATACAAATGCTTGTTTTTAGAGGTCATATCATAGCCTATTTTTCTTTGTTTCAAACTAAATCCATAATTTTAATTTCAAAAAGTTTTGTTCTGCGTCTGGAGCTTGTCTGTTGTGCTGCTGCAGAGACATTGAACAAGGTGGGCGGCAGGCCAACCCGGGGAGGGTCGATAGCTCTTATACGGGCAAACGCTTGCAGACAAGCAGCTTTTGGGAGGCCTAATGAATTGCACCTGTATTGATCTCCATGGGAAATACTTGTATGATACAGGAATAATTTAAAGAATAAAAAACACTGGGTTGGAGGGGGTGGGGGAGGCGGAGGTGAGGTTGTTGGCAACGAGGAGGGGGGCAGACGTGTTAGTGCAGACTTTGTCAGGATGCAGATAGTGGGATCAAGATTGGGTATTGACGAGATAGGGGGCCGGGTGACTGAGCCACAGAAGCTTGAAATAAACTGTCGGAGGCACATGGCCAGTCATTACAGTGAAGCCGCCTGGCCCTGCTCAACCTTGAGCCAGTCGATAAGCTATTATAACCATGCAAATTGTGGCCAAATCAGAGACCTGACATATTGGTATTATATTCCTGTGCAGCCACCGGGTTATGCATCATTATTGGGAGCCAGCAACAATATGCATTATGCTCCCATGTTGTTTGGTGTGTAGGGGAAAACACTGCCACAGACAGTAGGACAATAATGTTCTGTATGTGTTTCGAGGGCACAGATTTTTTTTCTTTTTTCCTTTTTGAACACCCCTGATACATTTCTACTTGCCAAGCTCTTGTGCCATTTCTTTTTCCCATTTTTCTTTTTTTTATCAGACTTTATCCTCTTTACCTGACTCCACCCGCCACCCACACCTCCCTTCGTTGTCTTTCTTTCTCTCTGTTTCTCCTCTTTCAGCGGGACGGCAGACTGCCAGGTCATTTACTCTCAGTGACAGTGTGACGCATCCAGCGGGCCAGAGTTTGGATGATGTAATTTGTGCTAAAGGCTGTGTAAACACTGCTGTGACCTTGGTTTTAGATTTGTCAATAGGGCTGGGTTGGTGAACAGAGAAGAGGATTGTGTGGGATTGAGAGCAACATGCCCTGGCTATGATAGCTAGAAGTCTCTAGCTGACTGGCGGATATGATAACCTGAGACACCTCAGCCTTACCTCTGACCCAAGATATACTCCTTTAACCATCTTTCTGTACTCCTCTCTCTCATTGTCAAAGCTCTCTGATCACCTCTGCTCCACTCCTTTCTCTTTGATATTGGTGTACTCGTTTTCTCTTGAGCTCATGTTATTGCCCTCATGTCCTCTCTACCCTTCTCTTTTCTCTTCTCCGACCCCGTTCCTTTCTTCTTTGATAGCGGTATCTCTGCCTTTCTCTCCACTGCTTGTCCACTGTCTGCCCTCATCTTCTCTGCCATGGTGCTTTACTCTGTTTCTGCTGTCATCTGTCCTGTGCTGCTCTTCATGAGCTCCAGAGGTCAACACAAGTAAACACTGGCCGACAGCCCAGACAACACAGAGCTATTGATCTGGTTTGGTGGGAGAGGTGAGGGGTCTCCTGGTGGGTCTCGAGGAGGGCTACGACCTCCAGGTCTAGACTATACCGTCCTGAGTTCTTAATTTTGGGGGAGGTTAGGGAAAATGAAGTATCAGTACAATAACAGTCGGTCAATGTTGATCCACTGAGAATTTCTGAGGGCTACCGGGGACACAGGTGTACAGCTTCAAAATTTGGTCCAAACCGGAGTGACTGATATAATAGACAGGCAGCAGTTTGAAGCATTAGAGGTAGGCAGTTTTATGGACAGCCAGACTATTATATTATAGTTACCACAGCTCAAATAGGTTATCAAATACTATCCCCACTGCAAGCAGTAATATTTGTATCTGTAGAGTTTAAGGTTAAAATAACAGTAGGCTAATGAGATATGTTACTGATCTGCTGGAGGGCCAACAGGGTTATTGGCATGTCAGTCCACAGTTGAGGGGTTTGGGATTGTTGAGCTAGTGATATTTCATTGTTGATTTTATGTATGTTGAAAACATTGAAAGCCTACGGCAATGGCACTAACATAAATCAATGTTAGAAATATATGAGTACTAGGTAGCTGGCCTTTGAGGTGGCAATTTAAATTTGGAACATGTAAAAAACAGGCCGAACACAATTTGGTAATAAAAGGTTTAAGAATGAATGATGACGTTACACTGAAGTAAGAGGCTGCTTTTGCGCTTCTTTTTCTGTCTCTGACCTTTCAGTTTAGGAAGCATGGTGCGAATTCTTCATTCACTGGAACATGTGATCCATAGCTTTTCTGTTTTGAGCTTGCACATAAAACACACACACACACATACATTCTTCACATGGCCTCCAACCTGGCTTCTCTATGTTGTGAGCAGCAGGAGTCAGTGTCTCTGTGTTTACTGACAGCGTAAAAAACCTCTAGAAACATTTGCAGAACATTGGGATGTGGCCTTTAGTCCCTCAAAATGCACAGTCCTCTGGGATCAAGGCATCAGGGTCAGATATCAGGGTGTGTCAGTGACCATTTATGATTGAAGCGCATTCAACAGCTTGGGGTGATGCAGCTGATACTTGAGAATACACAAATTTGTTCCACCAAGTTCTGCGTGCAATGGTTCGCAGATGGGCAGCGATTAATCAGAGAGGTAACTGTGAAGTAGTTTGCAATTAGACTGGAAAGCTCTGAGGCATGCTAATTGAATCAGAAAATTAGCGACAGCTCTGTACTGAGCTGTAATAGGCTAGCTGCTGCTTGCAGCAGGTGCTAGTCCACTCAGCTGTGGAACAAGGCATTTAAGTCACATTAGCAGCAGTAAAAATATTCCTTGATATGGAACAGTTAGATTTTCTGCTTGTTTTCACCGTTTGTCACCAGAAAGAGCCAAACAGCAAGCCAGTCAGCTCAGCCAGCGTGAGGCACAAACGCAACAGCCTCCACCTTAACAACCTCAGAATGAAGACATGAAGAAATTTTAATAGTATATCATTAGAAACGTGCTTGATTGTGATCACGTGTGAAAGACACATGATGCACGTAGTTGAGCAGTGATAATGCTGTGATTGCAAATATTTGTCTGGTTTTTTCTTCATTTCTCTCAGTTGTTGTCCTCCCTCCCATCCTCTGCTCCTCTTCATTCTCCTCACCTGCACTTCCCTCATCTGCTACCACCCCCCTCTTCCTCCTTCCTCTAGCCTCCCCAGGGCTCCTGTTTGCTGACATCTCTCTCTGACACAACATGAAAAAGCGGTGAGAAATTAAAAATTGATCACTTTTGAGCATGGGGTTGCCATCTCCTTTGCTTGTTGGCTAAGAGAGGGAAAGAGAGCAAGAGAGAGAGAGGGTGAGAGTCGTTTTTGTGGGAAGGCTGTGCAAGCAAAAGTTCTTTTAGGGTTTCCGTAGAGTCAGAGTTAGAGGAGAGTGTGAGGGAGCGGAGGAGCGAGGCAGAGAGAGGTGTGCGAAGGAGGAGAGAGTGATGTAGAGGTAGAGAATTCCCCAGGCAGACAGTGTTGTGCCTCGTAGTTCTGGCTTTAAAGCATGCTGCGTGCCACACATACAGTAGGAGCAGAGGCCATGACAGAAAGGGGGAGGGTGGGTTTGAGGATGTGTGTGTGTGTGTGCGTGCGTGTGCGTGCGTGTGTATGGGTGTGAGTATGGGTGTGTGCATTTCAGGCAGACAGCATCCTCTTTTTTCTGCCTGTTGAGCCCCCCAGTCCTCCTCAACATTCCGATCCTGCCCTGGCTCTGCTAACTCTGATATCTTCATCAGACACGCCTGCCTGCAAACACACTTTCACACACAGACACACACACAAAGATGCATTACACTGACACTCACAAGCACAAAATGCATATATGCATGCTGAGGCAAATACACGGTCACACAAACATGCTTACATACGAGCTATAACGCACATGCTGCCTTGTGCAAGCTCGCAGACACACACAGCTGTTTATATTGCACTGCATCTCTGGAAAACAAACACACTCACAGACACATACAAATAAAGCCTTTACACATTTTCAGCTGTGTTTGATCATGCTCATAAGAATGATTGTGCCTTCTGTATATACTGAGTTTATTGATTTGTGTGTTTGTGTCTGTGTTCGTATGTTGGGTGTCTGTGCTCAGCCTGAAATGAGAGGAGATAGAATGAGGTCTTAGGTTGATGAGAAGCCGTCCGCTATAAACCAGTGTCATGCATTGATTTTCCCGGTAATGAGTTCTCAGAATGTAGACAAGCACAGAGGCACTGAAACATGCATATACGGAACATGCACAAGGACGTACAAGCATGTCACTGTTTTTTCTCTCTTCATGGAAACAAGCATTAAAAATAGGATCGTGTGGTCATGTATCGTGGGGTTATGAAATAATGTCTTGCAGATGGGTTTATGTTAAACATGTTTCAGCATGTAATCAAAACACCTTACAGTCATAATTGTGAAAATTTGAAAGTGAGTTGATTTCATTGCATTTTTAAAAGAAGAGAATTCATCTTTTCGGTCATTGTGACTGTTTTAGCTGACCACACACACCATATCTCTGAAAGCAGAAGTTACTAAGTAGCTAATTAATAACCCTATCTCTTACCCGGTTATATATTGCATGTGCCTCCAATTCTTGTTAATATTTGCCAAAGTGCTGCATGCGCTTTCATGGCAAATCGTGCTCTGCCACAAATCCGAACTCTGCACTGTTCACCCCTCCAAAATTAGTCAGAAGAGCCTCGCTTTCCTAAAGACCCTCTCTTTATCTCCACACCCCTCTCTCTCTTCTTCTACTTCTTTCTCTCCCCTGCAGAGAGGATAAGGGCCCCCCCCACTCTTAGTCAACTGTAGAGCATTTACACTGAGGTAACCGTAAGGTTAGCTTGATCAGCTTTTATTTAGGAAACTCTGGCACCTGCCATGGAGTAGGCCCTCAGGCACTTTGGCGCACTGCACCTGAACTTTTATTTTCAGTGTTTACCTCAGCTACCCGGTCATTCTACATACAACTGTGCAACATCTCTTTTTTATCAGTTATTCAAGAGAAAAGAGAGTCACATCATGTGTTTTGTCCAAATGGATTCATTTTTATTTCTCTCTTTGATGCTCTGAAGATAATTTCCTCTGGCATAGGTCATGTGGTTCTTGAGGAGTCTAATCAATTTGCACTATTCCAGCAATCTTTATGCTCCCGAGTGAAGAGAAATTCCACCATGCATGTTCCCTCCCTGTACAGCTGCAATTCAGTCAGCTCTGCTCCCGGCAGCATATTCCAACACGAGCTTGTTAAACAATTTCAAATCTCAACACCAACTCTGGCCTATTCATACACTTACCCCCCCTACGCTCTCCCTCCATCCCTCCATCCCTCCCTCTGTCCCTCCTCTGATCCCATTTCACAGTGGAACCATCAGGAGCTTATCCCTATCTCAGCCTTGGCCGGGGGCCCAAAGCAGTGCAGGGCCCGCGTGAACTCAGCTGTGAACTCTCAACCTTTCCTTCAGCGCCCTTCACTCTCTAGTTAGCTGGCTCCCCCTTTACCCGGACTCAATTTCTGCCTATTTTAGGAGGCTTTTGGATGATGGCTTCGATATGCAGTGGATGCTCTTATGCACAGTTTACAGGGCACGTCTAAACACACTCAGGGTGTCGAGTAGAGCTCAACAATAACATAAACTCTCTGCTATTATCCAGACAGCGGCCAACACACCAACCAGCCACCCAACTAGGCAGCCGGCCAGCTAGTCAGCTTGCTAGCCAGGGAGTCACACCGCTGCACGCTATCAGTCAAAGAACTATCATAGTAGTCACCCAGCCCATCGGCCGGCCAACCATCATGAATGTTACAAAGCTGGGCTAACTAAGAGACAGCTCTGAAAATGTGTCCCCTGAGTAGAAAAGGCGATTGGGTTAATTTCCCTCTTCTCACTTTGTTTTTAAAACCACTAAGTATGTCAACTGGCACTGGCTAGTGGCTAATGATGGAAGTCCTAGCCAAAAGACTGTAAGTCTCTGTTTTAGTCATCATAGAGACAAACCAGCAGCTTTAGCCCTGACAACCTCTACTTTCCATGTTGCCGTCGGCTTACTTCCACTCTCTCTTTCTCTCTATCCCTCTCACCGGGAGTACCAGGAGTTACAATAATGAGATTGGGGTTTTAAAGAGCTGAGTGTAGTCCATATTATTGTGTGGGCCACTGGTCACGCTATTTTGGCCTCCGTAGCCCTCACCCTGCTTATTCTCTGCTGACATTTAGAGGTCATGAGAAGGTCAGGACAAAGATGCTGTCCCAATGTATGGGACTGAGCAAATGATATTTGTTCATCTAACAATTGAAGTTCAAGCCAGAAGTTGGGACCTAATGTGAGGTAATGAGAAGTCTTATGAGCTTTGATCTTGAAGAGGATGTAAATGCAGTTGCTTAAGTAAATAATAATTTATTAGACTGGAAGTTATCATTTTCAGTACGATGGGCAGTACATGGTATGGAGCTTCATCTACGCGTGTGCAATATTTCACAGATTGTGTCAGCCTGGACCCATAACTAGAGATTATAGAGCTCTAAAAGCCTAAGATTGACGCAGAAAAGTTTTTCTCTGTGGAGTTATGCTGGGACACGTATGAGGGCTATGGCACTGTATCCACAGTGGGTAGTGCTGGTGATGTTTGTAACGTAAGCCAGTGTGTCTGACCCTGTCTGGGAGCAGCATGAAGCCAAGGTGTTGACAGGACAGAGGTGCTCCACGGCTGTAAACTCCTACCTTTGCCCGTGTCGCTGAATGTCAACCCAGCACAGGGAGCTGGAGCTAAAAGTGCCATCATATCAGCTCTCAACTGTGCTCACAGAGGGAGGGAAGGAGAGAAAGAGAGATAGGAAGGTAGGAGGGGGTATGCGCCATGGGAAAGAACTTGCAAGGGTTTTATGACACTCTGTTGGCTTCTCATATTTTTCTTTGAGATTTGACCATGTGTGCACGTATGCCCGCACCATGTGTATGCTTGTGTGTCTGTGTCTCTGTGGGTACACGAATTCATCCTCTGTGTGGCTGTGTGTGTGTGTGTGTGTGTGTGTGTGTGTGTGTGTCTGTGTGTGATCTCAGTGACACACATCCCCTTTATGAGAGGCACATCACACTACAGATGACCCTGTTGGATGGCGATGGCCCTTTTAACTACAGCACCCTGATGCAATCCGCTGTAAATACATTAAACCAAGCTGCAGAGGAGGAAGCTGCTTATCCATCCTCTCTGCCTCTTTCCCCATCTCTATTTCCCTCCGTTGCTCTGACTCCGTCTTTATCTCTTTCTCCCTCTGCCTCTCTCTCATTTGCTTTATATCTGTTTCACTGTATTCGTCTCATTCTTGTTTTTCTTTTAAACACTTTCCTGTTTCCCTCATCTTCGCTACCTCTATCTGGAAGTACCGCATGCAGACACTCCCCAGTCTCTAAGCTCCACTGACTCTAAACTCTGCTGATCTGGTTTACCCGCGCTTCTTAGCTTTACTGCCTGCTGCCCACCTTTACCACCAACTCCACCCTTCATCGCCTCTCACCCCGGCTGGCCATGCGACTCAGCCTAAACCTGCCTTGGGGTCACGGGGAGTGCCAAAGGTGCGGTGAGTGACGTGGCACTCTGGCTGACCCCTGGCAACTTGGCAGGGCTGCTTCCCTAATGAGATTAGCTGGGTAATGCCGACTCTGTGTCTGTTTCTCCTGCCGCCCAGCCCGGCCCACCCTGGGGCTCTTTATTTAGCCAGCAGCAGGACAGGGTGTGCCAGCATTCGCAGGTCGAGGGCAGGACAGGGCCCACAAGCCCACTGCCCTCCCTTGTCCTTTCCCCCCTCCACATCTATCTGAACTGCCCAGCCTGGGATTGTAGCTTCACCATTATGCTGTTGCATTGTTTTTGTCTCTTGATGAGGCTATGTGTCAAACTCCCTCAGTACACATCCCCTTTATGAGGGGCTCTGCCTCATTTGGTCTCTGTGACTTACTGTATCTCACTCATTTTGTGTCTCTCTGTCTCTCTCCATCTTTCTCTGCTCTCTCATCATTGTTCATTAAGCACACAGGTGAAAGTTCCCTTTAATGGCTGGACTGAACAGTACTGGGCAATGATCAAACAATGCCCTGAGCCCTTGAAACGCACACACACACACACACACACACACACACACACACACTCTACACCGAGCCAGGCAACCGAGCAAGGAACCCCGGAACCTCAGCTCTCATGCATACGTGTGACTGGCTTTGATGATTGCTCATAGCAGCGTAAAGTGCAAAGCTGCTCACTGTACCGCCCTGCGAAGACACACAGACTTAGACAGTATTACCAAAGCTGTGGCCACCAGCCTGGAACTAGTTAGGTAGCCAGACAGCTACTTTGTACAAAACTAATCTAAAATTTGCAGCAATCTTCATTCAGATCATGATGCTAAATTTACTTTCTCTGTATTACTATAACCCTCTTTGTCTTTTCAGCCTCCTTTGTCCCTTTGTTTAGATGGCTCTGAGAGATGTTATTAGTACCCTTATTAGCAGTGAGGGAGTTTAAGTGCCAATTAAACGCCTACAACTTTGTCACCGTGACAGAGTGTTTTTATGAGAGGGTCCTCGACAGACAGGGGGGCCTCCCATGGCACAGGTGTGCCCCCCTCAGCTCTAGGGTCACTTTCATCCTGGAGTGTGTGACAGCTCCTGTGAGTCTGACAGTGCTGTGCAGCCCAGCCCAGGTGTCCAGGTGTTCTTACTCATTTGTGTGTGTGTGTGTATGTGCACACCAACACCTGCTTAGCTTAGGGGCACAGACAGGTTCAAGTTCCACCCAAACAAACATCCTGTACGAATCGCTCATTAGACATGTGTGTGCATGTGTCTGCGTGCATGTCTGTGTGTGTGTTTGAAGGTATATTTGTCTGCATATACCCGTCAAAAGTGTGTGTAATCAACATACTTATACTGTATGCCCTCTGTACTCATCATTTACACTGAAGGATAGTGTTACCTAGACTTGTCGAAGACAGTCATCCTGCTCTTCACCTTGCGATTGCTCTCAGGTCTCATGTCTGGCATCAGGTTCTGACATTTTGTGTCTCTGCTCATTTCTGTCTTTATGAGAACATCATGGACAAATGTGTCATCCTCAGCCAAGAGCAATATTTAGAGGTGAATTAGCTTCAACTCCAAATCCCATTCTCTGTGTTTCAGTTGAACACGTCTCTTTCACACAGACATGCCAGAATGCACGCTGAAAAGAACTCACTCTCTCTCCTTCTCTCTCTTTATCTATGGCTTCAGCACGGACAAGTCACAAAATGCATGCTGAAAAGAACAGAGATACATGCACACACGCGCACAAGCACACACAAACACACATTCCGCCCCCCGCCCCCATATCACATTGCTGATATGAACCTTTAGAAAAGAGAAAAGAAATCCTGTTGAATGAAATGAAATTGTGAGGTGGATTTAGAGGCCTCCATGTTAATCTCCAAAGAGAACTGCAAACATAATAGCCATGCAGTTGGATGTACAAGAAACTTAATTAACTGGAGACCTTGTCTATAGATGGCAGGTCAAGGGAATCTCACCCACACAGCACCTCATCTTTTCTAGTCAAAGCATTGCTCTGCATTTCTAAACTGAAAATTTCCCTCAACCTTTCCAACTCTGTTTATAAGTCCAAGGAGTACATGCAGTATTTTCCTATGTATGTGGAGGCATCATTACATGAGTGGCTTAGCCAAGCTATGTTCCCATCTGCAGCTTTCACTTTTGAGTGGCCAATTGCAGAATTCTTCATGGAGACATGCTTATTTACAGGACAGATATGGGTAATAAGAGGCTTAACAATTTTCAGCACTTCAATGGTGATATGAGGCCATTTCTCTCTTTCTCTAATTTATAAATAAACAGTGTAGTGGATTTAATTTTATTGTTAAAATGTATTTCATGGTAGCTCCATTTCTTTTACCCATTTTTGTTGTCTTTCCATTTTTATTAGGAGTTTCTGTTCACCTGGAGTTTAAGGAGTTATACTTATATGCCTCTCAGATATTTCCTATGAACTGCGATGTGCTGCAGAATTGTATACTTAACCATTTATAAGGGTCTGGCTGATTTCCTGCTGGCGGTCCATTGGTAGAATGGTTGCATTGGTTAAGGAGAGGGAGGTAAGTTTATTTCTAACTGTGCTATCTTTTTTTTCTTTTTCTTTTTTAATTCAGGTTCAAAACATTTCACACTCTGATGTCAATAAGAGAAATCCCCAAGAGTCTGTGAGAGACCTTTTGTTACGGCCTCTTGTTTATGCACATATGCACATCTGCAGTGCATGTCTTGTTGCTTGAGTGTGTGTTTGGGTTATTCTTCTTTACCACTGTGTGTGTGTCACAGGGCATGGTGCCCAGTTCAGGATCTGTGGGGTGGCCCATCATAGTTGGCCCTTACAGGAGCAGGACAGCCCCAAACCATATGGAGGGGGTCCCTGGTCCGTTGACTAGCAAGTCACACTTGGACCACAGCACACACAACAGCCACCTCCCTGAAGACTGAGGCTTTGGGGCTGTTTGCTAATGGCTAGGGGCTGGAGTCTCAGAGCTCCAGACTTTACTGGGCTCCAGGCTTCATGCACTGTTCAATTAGAAGCAAAAGAACCCCAAAGTGTCATATTCAAAGATGCCTCAAGAAAATTGGAGACTATAAGGTAGAAGATAAAGTCTGCAATCAGTGATACAAAAGACTTCCATTTCAGACCTCAGTTAAATTTTAGTTTGAATTCCTTCTTTTTAGGGGTTGTTGTTGGCAAAACGTGCAGGATTTTTACTTTTTTGAGAGACTAAATCAGTCAATGCCAGAAAAGAATACAGGAAAACAGAAAAGTAAACAGGAAAAAGGCGTTATTCTAAGTGTATCTGTGTCGGTGGGGGTACAGAGAGAGAGTGAGAGATAGTGCATGTAAGGTGGAAAGTGTCAGAGGGGTGGAAGTCAGATAAACAGGTTAATAAAGTGAGTGAGGTAGAAGAGGATAAAGTAGTCAGAGACAGAGAAAAAAAAAGAGGACATGAATATATTGTAGAGAAAGAGAGAAAAGAGCAGCCAGAGAGAGAGGAAGACAGAGAGAGGATCCCGCTGGATGGGGGGATTGTAACATCACACTGTAAGGTCCCTTATGGGACAGCCGCAGACGGAGCACACTCCCTGCTGCATACAGGAAGAGGAAGCTTTGCCAGCGTGGAAAACATACAAGTGAAGAACGAGAGACGAGCGGAGCAGAGAAAAACGCAGTTATCCCCAGAGATGAAGTGGGAATTTTCTGCTAGCGCAAACACTATGTAGGCAGATAACTGAGAAGGAAGAGGGGAGGAGATGGCAGAGAATAAGTAAAAAGAGGGATGCTGGAGGAAGGGAGAAGGGAGTGGCATGATGAATAGATGAAATGGTGGGAAAGTAGAGGAGAAAGGTTCAGAGGAAAAGAAAAGCAGAGGGTTAATACTTTGCAGAAGTCAGATAAATTGATCTCCAACATTGTGGTGTAATGAGAATACGCCAGAGTTCATAAGGTGAATCAGTAAGAGGGTTTCCTTCAAAATCATCACAAATGTATTAATAGGTTTTTTTCTTTAATTTATTTTGAAATGTGATCCACATTGTCAACACAAACATGTTGTACAAACATAGGTTTCTACAACAATTTTTCTCACACTCCAAAATACCTTGACATGACTTGCTTAGATTATTAATTATGTTAATGACTACTAAAAATTAATGAATATTAATATTCATGAATGTTCATCTTACACTTGGTGATTTCCATCCGCGTCGCATTGCAGTTTATGCTTTCATTGGTTGAATTCTTGACCCTGGTGCTATCACTGCACTGATCCCTCTGGTGAACCATTAAGTGTTTATTATAGGGTGTATACCTTGACAACCACTTTGTGTATTGGTATGTCAGACATTACCCAGATTGCCCCCCCCCCCCCCCGTATGATATTCAATACATTATCTATATATCTATAGTGTGTGTGTGTGTACACGCACCATGTGGACGGGATGCATGAAAAGTGCCATTACACCAAAGTAATCTAAGTGGCATATTAGTGCAACTCAGTCAGAGCTGTGGGGTCATGAGAGCGGCTCTGATCAGAGGTCAGAGTGTGCTGCTGTGAAATGGGACATTACCGCTCAGCAACACAGCTATAAATACAAAAAGAAACTTTAACTGCTGTAAAATATGAGGCAGCCCTCTCCTTTTGCAGCATATAGGGTGTGCATGTCTGTGGGCGTGCGCACATGCACGCAAGAACGCATGTGCTTAAGTGTGTGTCTAGGACTGCGGTTTTGCTTAAGGGGGAGAAGAGGACGGGGTTAGGGAGGGGTTTAATATGCTACTTTAGCCCTCGGGGGGCTGTACAGTTGAAAGTCAGTGCATGAGGCGTGCAGAATCACACCAACCTGCATTACAGAGGGACTGGGGGTGGTGGTGGATTGGACGGGTGGGGGGGCTGCTATAAAAAGTGAAATCATATCACTTAGCAGCTGAGTGCAGATAAAGCTGTGTTTGAACTGGGAGGCATAAATTATACATTGTAAACAGAGCATTGGGAGACTACGGCTCGTTTAAATTATGACAGAGGGTAGTTTTCTCCTCTCCTTTCTTCCTTCCTGCACTTCTGTTTCAGCCGCTCTCACTCACAGTTTCCTTCCCCTTTCCCTCACTCTCCCATTCCTGCTGACTTTTTTACTTCATGCCTCCCTCTTTCCCTTTTCTCCAACACCTGCCTTAGCAAGTATCCACCTCTAACACACACACACACAAACAAACACAATCACATTCTTTCATTGTTCTCTGTTGAGGATATGCTAGTTTCTCCAAATGTTTCACTCATTTATTTTAAATGTTTTAATTTGCGACTTGGTTATGGCTTCCCATTGTTGAAATGCCATGACACCTCCTCTCACCAACCCCCCCCACCCCAGCCCTCTCCCACACTGTTATTGAAGAGTAACATTGCACACATGTCATGGATGGAGGACAAAACTAGGTGAGCAGGCTGGCGGAGCTCTACATGATTTGATCAATGTCCCCCTCCTGCATAGTTCAAGATGGGCTGCTGTATTTTTTTTTAAAGGTGCCTTCGTCCCTCCTGACAAGTGCGAGGTTATTGATCAGTTTATTCTATTTGCCGTTGACCGCTCGGTGCGGTCTCTTTGCTCACAAGTCAATAGTGGAGGATTGAGAGGGTGAGTGCCTCCCCTGACCTCCCCTCCCTCAATCTCTGAGTCCGTCTCGTCCACCCCACCACACACACACACACACACACACACACACACAGATACAATGAAATACACACACATGCTCAAAATGAATGACTCTCTCTGCCCGTTGTACCCACACCTCTGATCCCAGCTACAATTTTGATTAATCTTGAAGTGCTGCAAGGTCAGGGCAGGACTGTGTGTGTATCTGGTGTTAGCTGATGCTGTCAGATAAAGGTCTTAAGCTCAGTTGGGGGGGGGGGGTGCTCTGTTTTCTTTTTTTATTTATTTATTTATTTTTGTTTTTGTTTTTTTATTCTCTCTCTGTGTGTGTCTCTGTGTATATGTGTGTCTGTGCCAGTGTGGGTGTAGATTGTGTCTCCTCTAGAGGTGATCGTGGCCACTCTGAAGCAGGGATCAGTGACCTTGCCCTGTTTGGCAGGCTCAACTTGTGTGTCTCTGTGTGTGTTTGTGCATACATGTTTGTTCTTGTACTGATTAGGAAAGTCTTCCAGAGCAAGGACTGTTGGGCCATGTTCAACCCAACAATAACACTGTGTCAAAGAAATACAACACCTCCATTGGTCTAGGTGATTGCTACAGGAACATGTGAAATACAAAACCAAAAGACCAGCCTGAAGGTGTACTGGACTCAGAGACTCTGAACAGTAGTTTAGAGTCCTTTCAGGATGGATTTTTTGACTCTTGAAATCTATCATGGAAGCGGTTGTGTGCACCACTGTCTCATTCCTTAAAAAAGGTAAATAGTAGAACTTGCCCAGTGCTTTACAGCACTAGCTACCTGTAATGTGCAAATGCACATATTTGGTCGACCAACACGGTGCACTGTCATATGTGAACTTGTGCAGTGATCTTATTCAAATGAATGAAGAGGCTGCATTGTTTGAAACAGTGCTATCATTGGCCTAAATGAGGGCTTCCAGGTTTTACAAGTTAGGTTTCTTATCAGAGTTGTGTGAAAGTTAATTCTATGCTGAAATGAAAATAATATTAGGGTGAAGACTCTGGTCCTTTATAAAGCGAATGGAACATCTTAATGCATCTAGCAATCCCTGTGTGTGTATGTGTGTGTAAAGTTTTACTGTGTACATTTCCTTTATTTTTGAGTAATGAATTAGAGTAGCTCAGTTTCTCTCTGTGCTCATCATAGTTGCTTCGTTTCAGGACTTAGTTCATTTATGAAGACCAGACTGGGGGCTGCAACCCCTCGCCTCTCCACAGAGCGAGAGGAGATAATTATTCTCTTTCTGACTCACACATTTCGATGAAAAATGCATACAGCTGGGGCTCGAAGCAGCTTATCAAAAGGTTAACTCTTCCCCACAGTTGTCTGTGCCTACAAAGGGAAGCATTTTCGACAACAGTGGCGGCGTCGCACCACTTTGTGTTTTCCTGCTGTGTTTTGTTTGGGTGTTTTCAACAATGTTGTGACCCGCCGGTGGCCCGATGCTTTGTTTTCCCGAAGTTAACTTTCAATCAAGAGAAAAGCCAGCTGTTGTTTGTATTATGTTCTGTACATCATTTCTTAAGCAGCCATCTGAGTGCAGATTCACAGCGATATGATTCTGACATGAATATACAGTATATACAACACAGTTACTTCGTGTTATCAACTTTCAGCTGATGTTACACACGAATAAATATAAAAAACAATTTTCATACATCTCTGTTTTGTTAATTTTGGTTTTATACATAATCTCCGGCAACCATCATGTGTGTCCATGCAGAGCTTTTTTTTTTCCGGTGAACGTACACAATGTGCTGTCTTCAGTATGCACATCATTGTGCTTGATAGCTCTTTAGATCATCTCATTGAGATTCAAAAATCTTTTGCCTTTTTCACCTTCACGTACATTGAATTCCCACATATACCACTGTCACTCATTCATACACACGCAAAGTTAACACACACACACAAACACACACACACACACACACACACATACTCTCTCTCTCTCACTCTCACACTTTAGGCCTTATGTGTACGGAGCACTGCCTGGAAAGTGATAGCAAGAGAAAAGAAGCTCTGGAGAGTGAGTTATCTCTTTAGATGTCATTGAGGGGCGCCTCTTTTCTCTCCCTCTCCTTCCCTCTATCATTTTCCTCTTTCTTCCCTTCTCTCTGTCTCCCTCTCTCTTGTTCCCACTTGCTCTCTCAAATCATGCTCGCCTCCAGTGGTATTCAGACAGTCCAAGGACAAAGTAAAGATATGCTGGGAGCAATGGACTGTCCGTCAGTGTGTGTTTGCGTGTGTGTGCATGAGTGTGTGTGTGAGAGAGAAAGGTTTCTGTTGAGTCTTTGAAGCTGTTCTTCCCTTGTCCTGACAGATCGGAGTCTCGTCCCTCTCCATTTAACCCCCAAATGCTACATCACACATGCACACACAAACAAACCATACTTTTTTCTGGCTGCTGTGGACACATTTAACAACACAATGGAAGATTTAAGATTCACCTAGAGCTCCTTGCACAGCTTGCTATTGTTCGAGGTCATGCCCTTGTGTTTAAGGACTGTTACACTTACTTCATTTGATATTTATTGACTTGTCAAGGTGACTCTAATGGCATTAAATAGTTCATTTCCATAAAGATG
Organism: Seriola aureovittata; assembly: GCF_021018895.1. Taxonomy (NCBI): domain Eukaryota; kingdom Metazoa; phylum Chordata; class Actinopteri; order Carangiformes; family Carangidae; genus Seriola; species Seriola aureovittata. The sequence goes on from NC_079368.1 coordinate 12,107,766, forward strand.
TAAGATGTGTGTTTGGTTTTTTTGATTATTCACCCGGCTGAGCCTTGTATTTGCTGCGCCAAGCCAAGGGTCTTTATATTATTAAGTCATGCAGTGTGTTAATGTGGCCTTGGCTTGTCTGACTAAACCAGACTGAAGTAGATGGCCCCGGGGTCTGTGACCCTGAAAGAGGCACACACACACACACACACACACACACCCACACACACACACACACACACACCTACACACAAAACCAACCAGATGCCTGACGTACTCGCCTCATGCCACACACATTCACACAAGAAATCCATCCCGGAGACAGACTTCTCCGTCTGTGTATGTGACGCGGCAGCTCCTCTTGCTCAGACAAACAGGGGAAATCCTCCTTGTCTTGCCTTGTCCATCACAGGCCATCTCACTGTCCCAGCGCACGTGGGTGCCTGAAAACCCTCCCCCGACCTCCCCGGCCGGGCTCCAAACCCAAAACATGTAACCAACACACATGCACACACACACACGCATATCCACATGCACAGGCCCCTTGGCTCCAGCCGGGTTCCCCTGACGCAGGGACACACGCAGGCAGGAAGTTTGAGGAGAGGTTTGTGTCAGTTTGCTTCTCTTAGAACACTTCAGGTCTGACCCTCTCTTGACCTGGCGGCTTCCTCCCCCTCCATCTCTCCGTAAACAACCACATCCCTGCGACTGAAGGCGTGCCGGCTCCCCAAGTGTAATAACATCGTTCATGTTTTGATGTGAGGTGGGATGTCTACGTGAGTTAAGGAGGCTGACTCACGTAGATATGGTTGTGTGGTGTGGTTGTATGTATTGAGAAAAACCTTATGTGTGTTTGTGTGTGTGTGTTTCCTTCTGGGTTTTCTCTGATTGCAGGGATGGCAGATCTTCGTCATGGAGGAAACCATGTTAACCTGTCACCTTAGCAGTCTTCTCCCACTATTTATCCACTGTGTGTTCTTAAAAGACGCACACGCCTATGCATGCGCATGCACACACTCATGTACACACACACACATAAAGAGGGGTTGTCCACTGATCTTGTTGAGTGTGTGTCAACTCCATTAGCACATTCCCAGATAGGGCCAGAGCCCTCTTATCTGTGGCGACCCATTAATTACACTTTGTTCCCTTAAGTGATCTATTTCAGACCTGCCCCGCCCTCAACACCCACTCTCTACTATCTCCACCCCTGGCCTGCTCCTCCCCCACCTGACCCCTCTCCTCTCGTCTCCTCTCCTCCACATCTATCCTACCCTCTCCTCTCCTACCCTCTACTTTATTATTTCTATTCCCCTAACACACACGCACACCATCTCCCCCTCTAGATGTGTTAAAATGCATGGGATCAAAATGTCATGTGACAAGTAGCTCTATACATGTATACCAGGTGTATGTATGTACATCTGTTTGAGACAAAAAAAAGACAATGAGGCTCTTACAGAACACTTTGTTGGTAGATTTAGATTTTAAATTTATCTCTCGGTGCACTCAAAATTGTTTGGAAATCAAACAAGTCTAGTACATCACATTCCAGGTGGTTAGAAAATGTACTTCAGAGCCCACATTTTTTCGCTATGTATTGGTCACCATCCGCTTTCTTAAAGGCTACATGCACAATAATATGTTTTAGTTTTAAACCACATCACTTATGCTATGTTTTCGCACATCCATACTACTCTTTGAAAACTCTGGGGATACACTTTATTGTAGACAGGAAGAAATAGAGAAATACAGAATAGAGAAATAATAACTTAGACACCCATTTTCGCTCCCTGATTGGGATTGATTATCAGCCTCAACTACCAGTAGTGAATGCAACATGAAAAACGAATAACAAGCATTGCTGACCTTGTTGTCTTTGCTGACAGCTGTTGATGAGTTAAATTCTGCATTTTATGATGCTACAACTTAATTTGCTGTTCCTCATTCGTAGTATTATCTGCAACTAACTAAGGGCAGAGTAGATCCACTTCCTGTTTGCACCTGCATACGAATGCCTAGTGTACATGAATGGTCATGTGATATGCGTTTTCAGGTGTGATAGTATAGACAGAGATTATTTGTCATAGGGAGCTAAAACAAAAAAAAAATTATTTGTGTGGGCGTAGCCTAAGTCTGCTCTGTTTTGCATGAATGTGAACATTCTGAATAACTCTTGAGCTAACAGGGAGGGACATGTCCCTACCAATATTTTGGGAGGACAGAATTGTCCCTTCCAATGTTTGAGTGAACTCGATCACATTTGGAGTGCAGTCATGTAGATCATTCCGAAGCTACGTCTCCAAGATGACCAATTTAGGCATGTTAACATTTGATTTGCTGAAAGGGCGGGGGCTATCTAAAGGCTCATGTCATGTGAGAAGATCACAGTGGTACCTGATGTCACCAGAAAAATGTCAACTTTAACCATGTTAACTAGCATGCTCACCCTGTCTTCTGTAGGCTAACAGCCTGGTTGCTTGCAGTAGTAAACAAAATTGTGGATATATATAAGTATGAGTTGCATTTCTGTCGAGAAATCCCAGAAAATGTCACCATGAATTAATTATCTTGTAGTAAATAGAACAGCTGATGAGGCTTCATCTTCAGAGTTTTAAATGATGGTGTAATTAAAAATATGCTATTATGGATTGATTGTAAATTACTAAATTACATTTAACGTAGCCACAGTCCACCTATTCTAATGTCAATGTTTAAATTATGATAAGACTTAAAATTCTACTCTTTGATCTCTTACTGTGCATAGTTTTATTTAAATGTAAGTACACCTAAACATACATTTTTATGCCTCAATATACATTGACTTTTTAAGCCTTATTATGCTATTACATTTTTATGCCTTACTAGACTATGATGTTTTTATGCCTTACTATACTATGATGTTTTTTATACCTTACTATGGTATGAATTTTTAATGCCTTACTATGCTATGACTTTTTATGCCTTACTATACTTTGACTTTATATGCCTTACTTTAATTATTACTATGCCTTATTATAATTTGACTTTTTATTACTTACTATACTATGACGTTTTTATGCCTTCTTTTACTGATGTTTTTGTGCCTTACTGTACTATAATTTTTTATACTTTATTTTATTATGACTTTTTATGCCTTATTATACTGACTTTTTTATGCCTTACTATACTATGATTTTTTATGCCATAGTATACTATGAGTTTTTAATGCCTTATTATACTATGTTCTTTTATGCCTTACTATTCTATGACGTTTTTATGCCTTACTATTCTATGACGTTTTTATGCCTTACTATGCCATTACTTTTTATACTTTATTTTATTATTACTTTTTATGCCTTACTATACTATGACGTTTTTATACCTTATTATACTGACTTTTTTATGCCTTACTATACCATGATGTTTTTATGCCTTACTATATCATCACGTTTATATTCCTTACTGTACAATTAATTTCTTATGCCTTACTATACTATGGCATTTTATGTCTTACTATACTATGACTTTTCACTCCCTGCTATACTATGACATTTTTATGCCTTAGTATACCATGACTTTTTATGCCTTACTATACTATGACTTTTTATGCCTTATTATACTATGACCTTTGATGCCTTGCTCTACATATTTTTTTGCCTTACTATACCTTGATGTTTTTATGCCTTACTATACCATGACTTTTATATGCCTTACTATCCTATGACTTTTTATACTTTACATTATTAAGAATTTTTATGCCTTACTATACTATGATGTATATATGACTTACTATCCCATGACTTTTTATACCTTAATTTATTATGACTTTTTATGCCCTACTATACTATGGCTTTTTATGTCTTACTATACTATGACTTTTCACGACCTGCTATACTATGACATTTTATGCCTTACTATACGATGACTTTTTATAGTTTAATTTTATTATTGCTTTTTATGCCTTACCATACTATGACGTTTTTATGCCTTACTATCCTATGACTTTTTATGCTTTACTATACTATGAATTTTTATACCTTACTTTATTATGACTTTTTATGCCTTACTATACTATGACTTTTTATGTCTTACTATACTATGACTTTTCATGCCCTACTATACATTGACATATTTATGCCTTACTATACTATGACGTTTTTATGCCTTACTATCCTATGACTTTTTTTACCATACTTTATTATAACTGTTTATGCCTTACTTTAATATGACTTTTTATACCTTACTTTACTATGACGTTTATATGCCTTACTATCCTATGACTTTTTATACCTTACTTTATTATGACTTTTTACGCCTTACTATACTATGACGTTTTTATGACTTACTATACTATGACTTTTTATACCTTACTTTATTATGACTTTTTATGCCTTACTATACTATGACTTTTCATGCCCTACTATAGAATTACATTTTTATGCCTTACTATAGTATGACGTTTTTATGCCTTATTATACTATGATGTGTTTATGCCTTAATATACTATGACTTTTTATGCCCTACTATACCATGATGTTTTTATGCCTTACTATACCATGACTTTTTATGCCTTATTATACTATGACCTTTGATGCCTTGCTCTACATATTTTTTTGCCTTACTATACCTTGATGTTTTTATGCCTTACTATACCATGACTTTTATATGCCTTACTATCCTATGACTTTTTATACTTTACATTATTAAGAATTTTTATGCCTTACTATACTATGATGTATATATGACTTACTATCCCATGACTTTTTATACCTTAATTTATTATGACTTTTTATACCTTAATTTATTATGACTTTTTATGCCCTACTATACTATGGCTTTTTATGTCTTACTATACTATGACTTTTCACGACCTGCTATACTATGACATTTTATGCCTTACTATACGATGACTTTTTATAGTTTAATTTTATTATTGCTTTTTATGCCTTACCATACTATGACGTTTTTATGCCTTACTATCCTATGACTTTTTATGCTTTACTATACTATGAATTTTTATACCTTACTTTATTATGACTTTTTATGCCTTACTATACTATGACTTTTTATGTCTTACTATACTATGACTTTTCATGCCCTACTATACATTGACATATTTATGCCTTACTATACTATGACGTTTTTATGCCTTACTATCCTATGACTTTTTTTACCATACTTTATTATAACTGTTTATGCCTTACTTTAATATGACTTTTTATACCTTACTTTACTATGACGTTTATATGCCTTACTATCCTATGACTTTTTATACCTTACTTTATTATGACTTTTTACGCCTTACTATACTATGACGTTTTTATGACTTACTATACTATGACTTTTTATACCTTACTTTATTATGACTTTTTATGCCTTACTATACTATGACTTTTCATGCCCTACTATAGAATTACATTTTTATGCCTTACTATAGTATGACGTTTTTATGCCTTATTATACTATGATGTGTTTATGCCTTAATATACTATGACTTTTTATGCCCTACTATACCATGATGTTTTTATGCCTTACTATACCATGACTTTTTAGACTTTACTTTTATTATTACTTTTTATGCCTTACTATAATATGACTTTTCATGCCTTACTATACTATGACGGTTTTATGCCTTAGTATTCAATTACTTTTTATTCCTTAATTTACTGACATTTTTATGCCCTGCTATACTATGACATTTATATGCCTTACTATCCTATGACTTTTTATACCATACTTTATTATAACTGTTTATGCCTTACTATAATATGACTTTTTATACCTTACTTTACTATGACTTTTTATACCATACTTTATTATAACTGTTTATGCCTTACTTTAATATGACTTTTTATACCTTACTTTACTATGACGTTTATACTTTACTTTATTATGACTTTTTATGCCTTACTATACTATGACTTTTCATGCCCTACTATAGAATGACATTTTTATGCCTTACTATACTATGACGTTTTTATGCCTTACTATCCTATGACTTTTTATACCATACTTTATTATAACTGTTTATACCTTACTTTATTATGAATTTTTACGCCTTACTATACTATGACGTTTTTATGACTTACTATACTATGACTTTTTATACCTTACTTCATTATGACTTTTTATGCCTTACTATACGATGACGTTTTTATGACTTACTATACTATTACTTTTTATACTTTACTTTATTATGACTTTTTATGCCTTACTATACTATGACTTTTCATGCCCTACTATAGAATGACATTTTTATGCCTTACTATACTATGACATTTTTATGCCTTATTATACTATGACAGTTATATACTTTATTATCCTATGACTTTTTATACCTTACTTTATTATGACTTTTTATGCCTTACTATACTATGACGTTTATATGACTTACTTTCCTATGACTTTTTATACTTTACTTTATTATGACTTTTTATGCCTTACTATACTATGACTTTTTATGCCTTACTATACTATGACTTTTTATACCTTACTTTATTATGACTTTTTATGCCTTACTATACTATGACAGTTATATGCCTTACTATCCTATGACTTTTTATACCTTACTTTATTATGACTTTTTACGCCTTACTATACTATGACATTTTTATGACTTACTATACTATGACTTTTTCATGCCCTATGACTTACTATACTATTACTTTTTATACTTTACTTTATTATGACTTTTTATGCCTTACTATACTATGAATTTTTATGCCTTATTATACTATGACCTTTATGTGCCTTACTATACTATGACATTTTATACTTTATTATGACTTTTTATGCCTTACTATACTATGACGTTTTTATGACTTACTGTCCTATGACTTTTTCTACTTTACTTTATTATGACTTTTTATGCCTTACTATACTATTACTTTTTAAACTTTACTTTATTATGACATTTTTATGCCTTACTATACTATGACGTTTTTATGCCTTACTATCCTATGATTTTTTTTTACCATACTTTATTATAACTGTTTATGCCTCACTTTAATATGACTTTTTATACCTTACTTTACTATGACGTTTATATGCCCTACTATCCTATGACTTTTTATACCTTACTTTATTATGACTTTTTACGCCTTACTATACTATGACGTTTTTATGACTTACTATACTATGACTTTTTATACCTTACTTTATTATGACTTTTTATGCCTTACTATGCTATGACAGTTATATGCCTTACTATCCTATGACTTTTTATACCTTACTTTATTATGACTTTTCATGCCCTACTATACATTGACATATTTATGCCTTACTATACTATGATGGTTTTATGCCTTTGTAGACAATTACTTTTTATTCCTTAATTTACTGACATTTTTATGCCCTGCTATACTATGACATTCATATGCCTTACTATCCTATGACTTTTTATACCATACTTTATTATAACTGTTTATGCCTTACTATAATATGACTTTTTATACCTTACTTTACTATGACATTTATATGCCTTAATATCTTATGACTTTTTATACCTTACTTTATTATGACTTTTTACGCCTTACTATACTATGACGTTTTTATGACTTACTATACTATGACTTTTTATACCTTACTTTATTATGACTTTTTACGCCTTACTATACTATGACGTTTTTATGACTTACTATACTATGACTTTTTATACCTTACTTTATTATGACTTTTTACGCCTTACTATACTATGACGTTTTTATGACTTACTATACTATGACTTTTCATGCCCTACTATAGAATGACATTTTTATGCCTTACTATACTATGACATTTTTATGACTTACTATACTAAGACTTTTTATACTTTACTTTATTATGACTTTTAATGCCTTACTATACTATGAAGTTTTTATGACTTACTATACTATGACTTTTTTTACTTTACTTTATTATGACTTTTTACGCCTTACTATACTATGACTTTTCATGCCCTACTATAGAATGACATTTTTATGCCTTACTATACTATGTCGTTTTTATGCCTTATTATACTATGATGTGTTTATGCCTCAATATACTATGACTTTTTATGCCCTACTATACCATGACGTTTTTATGCCTTACTATACCATGACTTTTTAGACTTTACTTTTATTATTACTTTTTATGCCTTACTATAATATGACTTTTCATGCCTTACTATACTATGATGGTTTTATGCCTTTGTAGACAATTACTTTTTATTCCTTAATTTACTGACATTTTTATGCCCTGCTTTACTATGACATTCATATGCCTTACTATCCTATGACTTTTTATACCATACTTTATTATAACTGTTTATGCCTTACTATAATATGACTTTTTATACCTTACTTTACTATGACATTTATATGCCTTAATATCTTATGACTTTTTATACCTTACTTTATTATGACTTTTTACGCCTTACTATACTATGACGTTTTTATGACTTACTATACTATGACTTTTTATACCTTACTTTATTATGACTTTTTACGCCTTACTATACTATGACGTTTTTATGACTTACTTTACTATGACTTTTTATACCTTACTTTATTATGACTTTTTACGCCTTACTATACTATTACTTTTTAAACTTTACTTTATTATGACTTTTTCGGCTTACTATACTATGACTTTTCATGCCCTACTATAGAATGACATTTTTATGCCTTACTATACTATGACATTTTTATGCCTTACTATACTATGACCTTTATGTGCCTTACTATACTATGACATTTTATACTTTACTTTATTATGACTTTTTATGCCTTACTATACTATGACAGTTATATACTTTATTATCCTATGACTTTTTATACCTTACTTTTTTATGACTTTTTATGCCCTACTATACTATGACGTTTATATGCCTTACTATCCTATGACTTTTTATACCTTACTTTATTATGACTTTTCATGCCCTACTATACATTGACATATTTATGCCTTACTATACTATGATGGTTTTATGCCTTTGTAGACAATTACTTTTTATTCCTTAATTTACTGACATTTTTATGCCCTGCTATACTATGACATTCATATGCCTTACTATCCTATGACTTTTTATACCATACTTTATTATAACTGTTTATGCCTTACTATAATATGACTTTTTATACCTTACTTTACTATGACATTTATATGCCTTAATATCTTATGACTTTTTATACCTTACTTTATTATGACTTTTTACGCCTTACTATACTATGACGTTTTTATGACTTACTATACTATGACTTTTTATACCTTACTTTATTATGACTTTTTACGCCTTACTATACTATGACGTTTTTATGACTTACTTTACTATGACTTTTTATACCTTACTTTATTATGACTTTTTACGCCTTACTATACTATTACTTTTTAAACTTTACTTTATTATGACTTTTTCGGCTTACTATACTATGACTTTTCATGCCCTACTATAGAATGACATTTTTATGCCTTACTATACTATGACATTTTTATGCCTTACTATACTATGACCTTTATGTGCCTTACTATACTATGACATTTTATACTTTACTTTATTATGACTTTTTATGCCTTACTATACTATGACAGTTATATACTTTATTATCCTATGACTTTTTATACCTTACTTTTTTATGACTTTTTATGCCCTACTATACTATGACGTTTATATGCCTTACTATCCTATGACTTTTTATACCTTACTTTATTATGACTTTTCATGCCCTACTATACATTGACATATTTATGCCTTACTATACTATGATGGTTTTATGCCTTTGTAGACAATTACTTTTTATTCCTTAATTTACTGACATTTTTATGCCCTGCTATACTATGACATTCATATGCCTTACTATCCTATGACTTTTTATACCATACTTTATTATAACTGTTTATGCCTTACTATAATATGACTTTTTATACCTTACTTTACTATGACATTTATATGCCTTAATATCTTATGACTTTTTATACCTTACTTTATTATGACTTTTTACGCCTTACTATACTATGACGTTTTTATGACTTACTATACTATGACTTTTTATACCTTACTTTATTATGACTTTTTACGCCTTACTATACTATGACGTTTTTATGACTTACTATACTATGACTTTTTATACCTTACTTTATTATGACTTTTTACGCCTTACTATACTATGACGTTTTTATGACTTACTATACTATGACTTTTCATGCCCTACTATAGAATGACATTTTTATGCCTTACTATACTATGACATTTTTATGCCTTACTATACTATGACCTTTATGTGCCTTACTATACTATGACATTTTATACTTTACTTTATTATGACTTTTTATGCCTTACTTTACTATGACAGTTATATACTTTATTATCCTATGACTTTTTATACCTTACTTTTTTATGACTTTTTATGCACTACTATACTATGACGTTTATATGCCTTACTATCCTATGACTTTTTATACCTTACTTTATTATGACTTTTCATGCCCTACTATACATTGACATATTTATGCCTTACTATACTATGACGTTATTATGCCTTAGTATACAATGAGTTTTTATGCCTTAATTTACTATGACATTTTTATACCTTACTTTATTATGAGTTTTTATTCGTTACTTTATTATGACTTTTCATGACTTACTGTACTATGACTTTTGTGCCCTTAAGAAAAGTCTATAAGATGATATTTTAAAGTTTTTGTCAGAACTGATGTTTGACCCCAGAGCAGAGACAGAACACAAAACACACCAGCAATAATAGTGTAAGGGACTTTATTGGTCAGGGGAATCCAGGTGTCTGGTGATTACACAAGGCAGGAGTAAGGAGGACACTAGGGACCAGATGCAGGTTAGTGAACACACTCTGGAAACACGTGGGATGACTGCAGACCAAAGGCAGGTGGTATTGTGTGGTATGACGACAGCGGAGTGTGGCAGGATCAGCAGCACACAAATCAGGAAGTCTTCGCCGTGAAGAGCGGAACAATCTGGCAACGAATGGATGCATGATCGGTGTTGATATACTGCATATGATGAGTGATAGATTGTAGGTGTGGTGATGAGCTGCTGTCCAGACCACGCCCCCGCTGAGTCACCTGATGTCACGGGAAGCACACAGACACACACACATACACAAGGGAGGGGAGACAAACAGCAAACAGAGAAAAAACACTGGGAGACGCAGCAGGACTGTGACAGATATCTTATTATGATATATCTGAATATATTAAGATATAAGTTTATAACATATATGAAATACATACAAATATTTCTTAATTTCTTATTTAATTTCATATGGAAATTCAACACATGTAAATATATTACATTTGTGTATGGGCATTCCTGAATGTAAATTCAAACCATATATGTTAATAAACCGTTTGGTTGCTGTCATGAAAAGGTCAATCTCTTTTCTTTTGGAGGGGTGGCAGGGTTGTTGCATCCCTACCAACCTATGCCCTTATATGAGTGCGTGTTTATTCTTGTTTTATTCTTCAGGTCAGGACAGTCTGAAGTCAAACATAAAATTTGAACAGCTCCACTAGTTTGATCACTTGCATTCCTCTTGCTTTATGTGTCCTAAAGTCCAAAGTCAACAGCTTTGCGCTAATGGAGATGTGCCTTCTCAGTTTTGTTTGTGATTGACACAGGTGACATATCATAGCGTAGAATACCAGTCATTACACCCACTGCGCAGCTCTTTTTTAGCTCATAATGCTGATGAGATCTTTGGGTGAAGTGCTGGTCACTGTCTATCAAATCTGCCTCACACTTTTTATCACAAAGCCCCTGTGTTGTGAATAAAATGCAAAAAGATATTTTTCTCTCTGTAAGCATGAAAGCTGCAAGTCTACTGCTGTATAAACATTTACAGCCAGAGGACAAAGATTTATTTGTAAAGAAAAAAAGCAGGAAAATCAGTTAAAAAAATATAATACCATGTACTGTACATTCCCTCACCATGCTGCCAGTGTACAATTCCTTTAGATGCTTTGCTGTTATACTTTACATTTCACAAAGCATGTGCCAGTGGTGTTAATGGCTGCACTTTATTCTTCTATAAAGCTGAGACAACCTGGTTAGTGAAGGAGGGCTGTATATAAGTTCTCACACTCAAGGCTGTCTATTCTTTGACCACTGATTCTGAATGCAGCCTGTCTTTCTTACAGGTTTACAGGTGCAAAGGGGCCTCTCCTTCCCTTTTCCTCCTCCACCTCTTTTGTGACTGAGTGATGTGTGTATGTCTGATATTGTAGAAGAGTGTGTGTGTGTGTGTGTGTGTGTGGTGTGTGTGTGTGTGTGTGTGTGTGTGTGTGTGTGTGTGTGTGTGTGTGTGTGTGTGTGTGTGTGTGTGTGTGTGTGTGCATTTCTATGCCTGGTATTGTCCTGAGGGTGCTAGGAGGTGCATGAGTGTGTGCATGCGTGTGTGCCAGACCTCATTGTGTTGAAGTGGAGCAGAGGTTGTGTGTTTATGTGAGTAAGGAGTGAGTGTAGTATCGTGAAGTGGTGTGCAGTTTGGCTTGGATTTGGTTATATAGACTCTGTCATTGTGTGTGTGCGTGCGTGCGTGCACGGGCGTGTGTGCGGGCATGTGTGTGTGAGTGAGTGAGTGTGTATGTATGGGCACACCCATGTGCGCATGCTCCATCTCCACCAGTGTCTTTGGCAAGGTTGTCTGTCCTGACCCTTGCCCAGGCATCATGATGTGTGTGTGTGTGTGTGTGTGTGTGTGTGTGTGTGTGTGTGTGTGTGTGTGCGTGTGTGTGTGTGCGTGTGTGTGTGTGCGTGTGTGTGTGTGTGTGTGTGTGTGTGCATGTATGCGCCTGTTTGCGCCTGTTCCTATGTCAGTGCACGTACACGCATGCATGCAGTGCCTCCACTAATGGACAGTCTTTGTGGGGGCCTCTCTTTTCAGCCATGCTGCTTTTGAGACACATTGTGCCTGGGCATAGAAACAGAAGCTCTCCATTGCCCCTCAATAGGCCAAAAACAAAACCGTGTCAGGCGAGCTAGCAGCCCCCGAGTGTTTGCCATTTAAGTCCCGACCAATGGTGGTGCAGATGGAACAAAAGGCCTGGACAGGGAAGGAGGCCTGCACTGTTTACAGTGCTAATGTCTGGGTGGCACTCCCAACAAGGCCCCTCCATACACATACATGTGTACGCACACTCAGTCACTCAATCTCTCTCTTTCTGTGTCTCACTCTGTCACATACACACACTGAATCAACAGGTACATGCGCACATCTTGTGCATTTTTTAAACAAAACTGCCAGTGAATCTTAGACATACTGGGGTGAACATGTGTTCTCTATAATGCTGAAGCATGAGTCTGTCACTGGAAGCAAGTTAGGAACTTGTTTATGAGGAAAGGAATAGCAGACTTTGTGTCATGTGTGCATCTGATAACTGAAGTGGCGATGTTTTGTTTTCCAAAGATGCCCTCATTTCTTTCTATTACAAAGACACTCTCACACTTATGTGTTTCTTGGTGTAGTCAAACAGATTTGTTAGGTGTGGGCAAACTGAGCTCAGAGGATAATCTCAAAATCTGCCTTTTGACCAGTTTATATATTTCATGTAATTTTGTCATTAACATTTCTTTAATTAATTAAAAGTTTTATCCAAACAATCAGGATAGCACAGTGTTCCTTTTTTAATATAAGGATTAATATAATAATAGGATTTGTACAGTCCTATAGAAACAGTTTTATAGTCATTCTGTCTCTCATCAATTTAATATGTGAATTTAATGTCCTGCGTTTTGTCTATCTAACACTGAGACGAAACATCTTTTCACATGTTGTTTATATACATTGCTAACTTGAATCTCCAATTTGAATATATGAAAGCACTTTTTAAAAAAGTCTGTATTATTTAATGTCATTATTACTGCAGTGTAAGAAGTAAGGCGCAATCAATGTGTTTGCATGCCTCAAACAGCTGTCTCTCCTCTTATTCCAAGGTGTCTCATCCCAGTTCAGTACAGGCGAGTAAAACAACTGACATTGAGAGGTGCTGTCAGAGACGAGGGTATGTTTGGGCTTTCGATTTTTACTGAAGAGGAGAGGGGAGAGTCTGACACTGGTATCAAATAGCCTGCTCTGTCCTTGGACTGGGGTTATCTTGTAAATACTCTGCTCCAAGTCTATAAAAGCGAGGGTCCTTTATGACGGCCAAGGCCACTCATTCACTTTAAAATAAAAAAGCACTCAGTGCAGTCTCAGTGTCTGGTTAGGGAGGCGGCAAGTGGGGAAGGGTAGATGAAGGGATGGAACTGAAGGAGAAAGTAGAAAGAAGAAGTACAGTGCCACAGTCTTTGGAGTAGAGTTCTTGTTGTCACAAGTTTCACTCTTCCAGGAAATATTATATGGAATGTAAAGTAGCTGACGTTGGGAGATGATTTGAACAAGTTAATGCAATATCCTCCCCTCTCTGGGCTTTCGCTTGATTTTGTTTCTCTGTGTCTCTATTCTGTTTGTATTTTATTCTAAGTAAATACAGAGTCCCCTCAGCGGCCCCTGTAGCTAGTGATTCAGGTTCCTCATCTCTGGATGTGTAATGAGTTCTGCCTTGTTTTTGTCTAACAACAACACACAATAATAAGCAAAGTAATTAAAAGCAGTACGAGGGAGATGGGGGGGAATGCAGACCCCACTTACCGACAAGCATTAAAAATGAATTGCATTCAAGAAGCAGCAGTGGTATTACTGGTTTGATGAAATGAGCTCTGTTTTGAGTAATTTTTCTGTTTAATTTTTTTCTTGTGTGATGCATGTGTGTCTCTCCTGCTCCGGCAGATGTGTACAATGTTGATTTTATTAAAAATGAAGACACACAGCGTAGCATAGCATAAACAAAGTCTGATTATACCTGTGTTACACTGCCTGTTGGTTTGACGTGGATGTCTTCACCATGAGTAGAAATTGAGGGGGGGTGGTGGGGAGGGGGAGTGAATTTAGATTTAATTAGCTTTTTGACTAAGGACAACATCTCCATGTTTTGTTACAGAGGACAGAGTTGCTGTGGCAGCGTGGCTGACCGCCTGTCACCTGCCCGGGCTCTCTTTGACCTCGTCTCCAGTGGCAACATGTCCTGCCCCCTTCAGACAGACAGCCACGTGGGGACAAAATGACATCCTTAACCTTTACGCCTGTCGGCAAGCAACATGACAACACGCATAACTGAGTGTATGCGCCTGTGCATCTCATATGGACAACCAGACACATAGGGAACTAACACACCCAAGCGCACACACACTGTGCACATACTCTCACACACAGCACAGAAGATCATCTAATATCAGAGAGCGTCAGGGGCGGAAATCCGATCATCTGACAACCAGGATACAGATAGCGATTCCCCACCGCTGATCCATGCAACAGATAGTTTCCACAAACAGCAGCCCAGCTAAGGTTACAGCCAGCCAGGGCCCACATAACGCTCTGCCTCACATCGAGATAAAACAAAAGCTTAGGTTACCGTCGATAGGAAATCGATAAGAAAATGCAGTGTTTGTGTTAGATTCTTGATGAAAACTTTGACAAAAGGAAATTAGAAAATGTTTGCTTCTGCTTGCACTAATATCATGTGTATCAGTCCTGTTAGGTATTATGTTTTTGTAATTTTCACTTCATGATTATATCATTGTTCATCTCCTTTTTTAATTGAAGCTCATTAAATGTTTAACCCAAATGTCAGTATATTTGATTAAACACCCATAATTGTTTAAAAAAATTCAATTCAGGCAAAGTAAAGTATCATCACTTTACATTTCCCTTGCCTCAAAGTCCTCTTAATAATATGAATATGTATTTATATTATAAATGAAGTAAAGAGATATGGCTCCCTTCATATCAATGTAATTATGAATCACAAAAAAAAGAGTTTGATTCAAATAAAATAGGCCATTTGTACACAAGCAATTAACTAGTGCGGCTTTAAATAATGTAGCCCAGATGGAACCTAATTATAGTCGGCATGCTTTGATTCGGGCTTTCTGTTGGAGTATCACTCGGGGCGTCACTTTGGATTTTCAGTCACCTAGCGTTTGTTTTGAAATTTGTGACAATCAGAGCCGATTACCATTTGTAACAGCATGCAGCGTTTGGTGCGGAGGGAAGAAAGCATGGCCCATAGCTATGGAGGAGTTTCCTTGTTTCCTTTTCAACGGCTCAAAACTCTCCTCCTCTGTTCCCTTAGCTCACTGCACACAAATGATAACAACTGTGTGTGTGTGTGTGTGTGTGTGTGTGTGTTTGTGTATGTGTGTGTGTGGGTGTGGGCGTGTATGCGTGTGTGTGCATGGGCGCGTGTTTTTGATTGGTTGGTGGAGGGTACAGCGGGTATGTGCTACATGTGTAAGTGAATGTATGTGTGTGTGTGTGTGTGTGTGTGTGCGTGCGCACCATCCATGAGTAGGCCCATGCAAGTGACGAGTGTGTGTGTGTGTGTGTGCGTGCGCACCATCCATGAGTAGGCCCATGCAAGTGACAAGTGTGTGTATGTGTGTGTGTGTGTGTGTGTGTGTGTGTGTGTGTGCGTGTGTGTGTCAGCATCTTGTAGAGTCAGAGGGAGATCAAACAGTCAGTCAATTACCTTGAGAGGGCTCCAGTGGCTGTGACAGAGAGGAGGAGGCTAAATATCCAGGATCAAATACTCTCCTCTGCCTGTCACATAATGAGGCAGCTTCGCCAGGCTCAGACAACACACGTAGAGTGGTCAAACACAGGGCAGGGGTTAGGCGCTGGACTGAAACTGTGCCATGACCTGAGCACAGAGCACGGCTCGCACCACAGACCCTGTAACGAAACAGTGGCAAGAAAAAGACAGTGAACCATGTGGAATGACCTGGTTTTGTGCATTGACTGGTCATTAACTGTGATCTGATCTTCATCTAAGTCACAAGTGTAGACAAACATAGTGTCCTGAAGCTATTATCACACAATCATTATCTTTTGTGTCTTTATGGAACACAACCATTAAACATTCGCAGTGCTGATGGAAAAAATAACTGGTCAAACCTCCTTTGGCATCAATGACCTCAAACAAGCTCTTCTAATAGCTGCAGATCGGATCTTCCCTATGTTCAGGAGGAATTTGGGACCGTTCTTCGTACAGAACTGCTTCAGGAAATGCAAAGGATTCACTCGCATCACCATGGAGCTGTGTGTGTGTGTGTGGGTGGGTGTGTGTTGCTGCCTCACCGCAAGGTTGTAGCCGTCATCATTCTACATGGAATAATAATGTCTGTTAAGCCTGCCATTGCCTAATACTAATTATAAACACATTGTTAAAGTAAAGAGATTTTTTTCCCTGCATTTCCCTTGACAATACCCAATGTTATGGAGCTCACAATTACATCATTATTGCATTTACAATAAACGAGGACATTATTGCATTTACAGTAAACTTCATTAGATTAATGCAATTACAATAAACTTGTTAAAATTGTAGCACGCAACTTAATTGATTCATAGTTAATGCAAGAAAGCACACATAAATACACAAGGTACTTTATTTTGATCAATTTAGTGATTAGTTTGATCAGTGAAATACAAGTTATAATTAAAATCATGAAAATGGAAGAGCTCTTTGCCTGTCACATCTTGTTTTAACAATACATGAAATCAATTGGCCATAAAAGAAAAATCTGCTTATCAGTTGAAAAACTTTTTCAGCGTGGGACTAAAACTGAGGATAAAGTCGTGCTCATTGGCCGTTTATGGGTTCACTTTACACACGAGATAGAGCCAGATGACACCTCATCGATCCCCACATCTTTTAAAGATATTACTTTGATTTGTGGCGTAGCTGAGGTAATTCTTTCTCTCCCTCACTCTCTCTCTCTCTCTCTCTCTCTCTGTCTCTCCCGGCTAGTGAAGCCTGGTCATTGGGGTTCCTCCTCTAAATCAGTGGTCACATCTCAGCTTTGACAACATCCATTAGGTTCGACACACTTTGGCTATTAAAGGAAGAGTGGACGTAAGCTGTTAAAGGCCTATTTAAGCTCATGTGAGAGTGGGTTTATGTCTCTATGGGTGTGAGTGTTGTCTGGGTAAAGGGGGGGGGGGTTTGGACTTCATCTCAAAGCCTCCACCATATAGAGGGGTGGAACCTACCACCAGAGTCATTGGAGGGGCACAGTCTCATCTGCATATTGGCACAGAGACGCCCCCCTGGTGACCCCGAACTGTGATGGGATAGGGTGGAGAGGCTGGCGGCGTTCCGCAGGAGTTCACCGCCAGTTCAGGGTGAACGAGAGAGCGCTGCACCATTGATCGCTTCTGCAGGAGAAAAAAAAAAGGACAAAACAGAAGTAAAAACACTAGTGAGGGAGAGACCGATGAAATGGGGAACAAGGAGGAGGAGGAGGAGGAGGTGGAAAAAGATCACAGTGCCTCAAATTGGATATAAATGATAGATTAGAGGTGTGAGAGGGCTGTGTCTTTGTTTTCCAGGGATGGGTGTTATGCTGAGCCCTACACAGGTAGCAGAGTCACTGAGAGTGCCGGGTTATTGACTCCCATGATTGCTCGGCCAGTAAATTTGACCCAAGGCACTGACTGCAGTCTGGTTGCTATATAGCGTGCAGCACAGTCCCTTATCTCGGAGTGATCGAGAACCCTACATACTCGTACGCACAAATTACACACAAACAAAACACACCACCAGCAACTGAACCCAAATCCACTCTCAGCCCAAGACCCCACACTTACCCTCTGTCTTACAGTCATGCACACAAACACACACTAGTGTATCCACCCCATCTCCATTAATGCGTCCAGGCAGGGGTCAATCTAATAAACATGGGGTCAGTGCAGTGGTCATCAGAGGCCTGTCTATGGTGAGAGAGCCTTTAAGGTGCCTCCTAATTGTATCCCTGCGGCCTTCTAGTCTGGCTTTTTATAGCCGATACAATGTACACACAGGAGAAGGGAGGAAGGAAGGAGAAAGGCACTGTAGAAAGGAGCAGAGGTAAAGAGGTATCTCTAATGTACTACTGATGTGACTCTTTCAGAAGGGTCATGGTTTTCACCCCTTTTCTGTTGAGACCAGTTGTTTTCAGGCAACCTTAAGCTTATCCTTTGTTTTAATCCTCATGAGGAATTGTAGGGATCCATTATAATATCCTTATCTCACAAAAAAATGCAGGTCCCAACAAAAAACAAGTCTTAAGTGTGCAAATAAAGACTGAAAAATAAATTTCATTACTGCCAGGCTTCTTTTCACTCATCTCTCGGTCTGTAAACACATGTAAATGTTTCTTAGATCCATCTATAGAGGGATGGAGCTGTTAATATCATCTCGCAGTAAACCTATTCTCCCTCTGGGAAAACAAGAGGGCACCTCAATATGGCTTCTCAAGTCCAGTTACAGTTTTGGGACTAAGCAGCTGAGCTGCTAGCCAGCGGCGGCAGAAACAAGCCCTTATCTGTTAGCGCTGAATGGTTAGCGAGCAGGAGTAGAAACGAGTCAGGTAGCAGCTGCAGCCATGATCTGTCCTCATCAGTGATGCTCCAAGGCAGAGCTGAGGCGTTCTGTAGCAGGACTAGCTGGTGCAGGAGAAACTGCCACTGGGTTTAAGCTATCTAAGTAAAAAAGCTGGCCTGTGATACCCTAACCCCAAGGAACCTGAGTCGCATGTACCAGATTTCAAGCGACCCCAACTTGGGAACTGGCTAACCTGCAGGAGGTCAGAGGGAAACCCAGCACTGCTGCCTCCCCCCGCTACCGCCAGACCACCTGATATGTCCACTAGTTACTTCCACTCTCCATCTTCTGTCTTGCCTTTCCTCAATCAGCCCTTTAGAATGAACGACTACCGCTCCACTGATTTCACTTAGTGCGCCCATTGTGCATAACTCTGGTTTTGTTGGAAGGGCTGAGATGGAGAGAGGGACGTGCAGTGGTGTTGATTATCAGGTATCCACTTGGATAACATATTAAGGCTGTCCCATTGGACTAATAGGTCATAGGCTGTCATGGCTCTCATGCTCAAGGTCTTTAGCTTGCAGGAAGAGATACAGTGCATTGTAGGAGTGGTGAGCCTTCTGAGACTAAACATCTTATCTAATGGTGTTCACTCATTTATAACAGTAGGTGTATAGGATGCCGGGATACATTTTAAATTATGTTCAAATATCCACATGCACTTGAACTCTGCTCATATTTATGTTTGTGTGTGCATCTGTGTCTCTTCTACATGTAGGCACAGAGAGACATGAGCTGACCTCCTGGATGAGCTTCACCTCCATCTTCAGGTTCTTCAGCGAGGTCCTGGAGGCGAAAGAAGACGAGGAGGCGGAGGAGACCTCCAACACGGTCACCACACGCAGCAGCTCCCTCAAAAACAAACACCAAGATTTGTAGAGGACCGACGACAATGACTTGGAACAAGAGGAGAAGAAGGGGGGAATGCAGGCAGGGAGGCTGAGGTTCCAGATCCTCTCTGCTATTTTTTTTTCTTTTTCTTTCTCTCCCTCTGTAACCTCCATCTTTCCTTCTCACTCTTCTCGCTGAGTGTCATTTCTCCCTTCCAGCCCTCCCTGGCTCTGCGCACACATAGCCTTGTTGTTGTAAGAGACAAGAGTACAGGGTCACCATGTATACATCACAATAACATTTTGCATTACTTCTAGATGAGCGGAACTGTCAAAGCAATATGGGCCTGAGTGTTAGCACTTCCCGTGGGCTGTGGCCTGGCTGCGGGTACGGGCCACGGCAGCAAAGATTAAGTCTGACAGGCGCTGTGCACAATGCATTGTGGTGCACCTCTAATTGTCCTGACATCAGCCTGAACTGAGCTAATGCCCCGCCTGCCCTCCAGTCTGCACTGCTCAGTCTCTTGCTCCTCTCCCTCTTCCCCCCCGGTCCTAAAGCCTGGACTGCTTCAGCTCATGCTGTCTGGAATCTTCTGCTAAGATTTGATAACATTTTAACCTGGCCATTGCTCATTGTAATTTTTTTTTTTTTTTCATACTCACCACAAATGTTTTTTAGTAAGAGTGGATCACCACTCTTAGCTGGTGACCATTTGTTGTGTGTTAACAAAGGATGTTGTTTTTATGATTCCTTCATTCTCTTAATTCCTCTGCACATGAAGTTAGTTTTAAATGTGACTTTCTTGCTTTGTGTAAAATGTGGTTTTAACCCGTGCCATATATTCCTGGGATTGCAGTGCTTACAATAAGAGAGATCTTTTCTTTTTTTTTATTTCTCAACTTGGAGCTAAATTTGAATGCAATGTCTCACACACACATTCACACTATTTGATTTTTAATATTAAGCCAATACTTCTCATAACTGTAAGTGTTTACTTTAGAATATCTCTGGGTTTGATTTGTAAAACCGTGGAGAGTCCACCTCTCTGTGTTTATTATAAATATATATCACTTTTTTTCAGTTTTATAGCCTGGAAATTGATGTCTCCAGATGATTGAATGTGATGAAACAAATAAAACAAATACAACCTGTGCTGAATATGGAAAATTCAGGACACTGAGCATATTTAAAATCACTTAAAGTCAAGCATCAAAATGGGTTTGAGGGATATCTCATTTTAACAGGAGCCAGAAGTCAGCTCACAACACTCATAAAGCCTCAATATATCGCCTTACACATGTCAGGAAATCCAAGATTTCAATATTATTCTAAGCCTGAATGATATTTCCTTAGATGTTGGAGAAACGTAACATATCTATTTTTTTCGCCTTTTTTCCTTCCACCAAAGTAGGCTACTCTTCTTGTGTACTTAGGAGTGACAAAGTCAGCTCCCTGCTCAGCTGCACATAATCTGACTATGTGACACAAACATGATATTTTTTTTCCATAAGGCTGGTGTGTTTTATAAACCACTCAAGGCTTAATGGAATACATTTCTAATATGTCATGACATTAGTAAAAACTCAAACGGAATACTAAATCTTATGATACCTTAGACACTTTCTCAAATATATGCTTTTTTTTTTTTTTACTTCAAATAGTTACCATTGTTAAACTTGCACACTGTGAAATCCTGCCTCTCCTGCCCACTGTGTGTATGGTTTAAGGCTTTTGTGGATTATCTTTCTGCTGTAATGAGACAACTGTGGCTGATGGTTGCAGGCCTAATTTCCTTTTAATTTGATTCAGATCTCTCCAGGTTTCTGCAAAGAAGTTGGCTTATTATTTGATTTGATGAGTTTCATTTCAAGATACCATTGCTCATCTTTCTGCTTTTCAGCTACAATCAGTTCATTTTTCACTCCATAATTTGTATATTGTTGCCTTAGGAATAAACAAGACTCTGCTCACTGTTTTTAATAATATCCAGCAAGCCATATGTGAATGGAACTAAAGATGTAAGAGCAGCCTAAATGCAAAGCACAGTCTGCAAATAAAAGGGGACTAATTTTGCCAATTGCTCTTGAAGACATTATTTTTTGCAGATGGTTTATATGTTGTTTTGGTTTCAGAAACACGCCTATTCAGTTTTATCGTAGTACAAGCCTTTTAGATTTTATGAAACCGCGAAGGTCCTGCCAGGTCACATATTTCCCTTCTATTCTCAAATGTTTCTCTTTTTCTCTTTTGATTCATTTCGGTTTTAAACGACTGTCTTTCAAAAATTATTCGACATTTTCTGCAACATAGTAATTACTTTACTTTTACGTGATTTATTTCTTCTTTTTTTTGTAATTAATTCATAAAATCTGTCTACAGCAAATAAAATAAGCTTTTGCATCCTTGTTTTTAAACTGTAGCCTTTATATTTTCCTATTCCATTGTTGATTATTTTATCATTATTATTTCTCGTTTTGCTATATATTTCCTCGAGTTTTCCTTGCAAACTACCACAATTATTATTATTATTATTATTATTTTTTATTTTTTTACCGGATTGCCGGTGCAGGATGGCGGACAGTAGGGATGTGTAGGGGGAAAAAATGAATGTTCAGAACACAGAGAGTCCGGTGCGATTGTATAAAGACAGACAGAGATGTTTCCCCCGATCAGTGTAAAGTGAGTGCAGCGGGACGAGGAAGTCGAGCACCAAGTGAAAAGTGACCTGACTCTCACATGACAGCTATCAAATCCAACCGGGGGGGGGGGGGGGGGGGGGGGGGAACCATGTTAATTTGCTACCAAATAATCGACCAGTGTGAAGTATCTTATGTCACATTTCTGAACTGTCACTTTTACGTGAAGTGGTGGTTAGACGTTTTAAGGGCTGAACTTTTCAAGCATGTCCTATAAGGTCAGGCTATACACTGACAGAGAGCAGTGTCTTTAAACTGACAGGAAGGAGTGTGGCAAAAGGAAAACAAACTATAAACAGTCATTCCCCTCTTTTTGGTCATTAATTTTGGCAAAGTGACCCCCCACCCCACGCCACCCCACCCCACCCCATCCCTCCTCTCCAACTCAGCGAGGTTTTACAGCATCATTTGTTTTCACACGGTGAAACCGATCAGGTCATTAAACGCCCCCTCAATAAATCTTTAGAAATCTTTTCCATTAACCCCCGAACAACAAGTGGAACCAGGCGAGTCCCCCTCACACCGTGTCAGAGCGCTGATTAAAGAGAGGCATTCAATCACACCGACACTCTCACTCACACACGCACGCACACACACACACACACACAACACACACACACACACACACACACACACACACACACACAAGTGAATTAGACTCAACTTTCTGCCTTAAAAGTGTTTTCGCAACTTCTTCTGGACAGGTCTGACTGAAGTGCTCTATGATGTTGAGAAAGAAAATCTCTATTCTGACATTAGTGAGAATTTTCAGAGTTTAATTAAATAACCTGCCTTCAGCCCAAAGCGGTGGTGTAGTGGTGCCATGAATTATGACCTGCAGAGTCAGTTATCATCAAAGGCAGACGACTAACACACAGCGGAATAAATTATACTTTCGGCCAGGAATGATTTTATGCCTTGAGACTTTCTAGCTATCTGTGAAGTTATTTTACAGATTATATGGCAACATTTAAACTTATGTAAAGTAAGTTTAGATAGGAGAACCTTATATGTTTCAATTCATCCCCCCACAACAAGGAGTCTGGAGCTTCAGCTAAATATGGCCATCTGTGGCCCTGTGTTTTCACATTTGGCTAATTAGAAACTATATTTATCTTTTTCAAGTGATAGTCAGAGGGTCCTGTGCAGGTTGATCATTCATGCATCACTTTGTCACGTGTAGCTGTCTCTTCTTCTCCGTGGGGTGCTAGTTTAGGCTTATAAAAGTTCTCCCCAAGGAGGGATCCCCAAACCAACGAGACGCCGTCTGATTAGTCTGTGTTTCCCCTCGCTGGAAGTTAGCACAGCGTGTGAATGTGTAATAGGTATGACTGATCTGATTATAGGTTTCAGTCTCTCGGCTTTTGTAGTCAACTCGCGGTTACAGGCAGTTACAGACAGATCCTGACTGAATTATATCTGCAACAGAAAATAAAATCGGCTGCGGAGCTTTAGGGATAAAAAAAAAAAATCCTGCATAATGGGGGGTCTGTGCTGTAATGTCAGGTTTGTGGAGAAGTGGAGTGGGTGGGTTGGGTTGGGTGGGGTCCTTGACATGAAAAAGTTGGGGAACCCCCATGTGTGCTGCCACAGCCTGATATTTCAATTTTTACTTCAAGAGAGTTGTTGTCACGCTTGCTTGCTCCGGCCCACTCTGATATGGACGCCGTCCGTGCAGAAGATGAACTCTTTCCAAAGAAAGCAGGCATTAAGCAAAGTTGGAATGTCACCCCTCTGACAGCCACCCCCCCCACACACACACACACACACACATACACACACACACACACACACACACACACACACACACACACACACTCTCTCTCTCTCTCTTCTTCAGCACTCCTCCAGCGGATCACTGTCAGATCACTATTTGCATAATTATATGCTCAGCTCAGAAGAGAAAACTAACCCCCAAATTTTACGGGTCACCTAACTGCAACAATCAATGTTTTATCGGGTATACTAAGGGAAAAAAAATATCTTTAACAATCATGGTGGAGGAACTCTCTTTCTCTCCCTCTCGCCCCCTCTCTATCAATTCAATTCAATTACTTTATTGGCATGACTGCTTATCAGAAACAATATTTCCAAAGCAGTTTAAAAAAAAAAAAAAAGAAAAGTAAATTCACCCCCTACCCTTGCCTTAAAAAAAGACCCAACCAACCTCTCTCTTTCTCTCTCCCTCTTTCTCCCTCTCCCTCTCTCTGGGTACGTGAGCAAATACTTTTTCATCTATTGACTGGGAGAGAATGTGTGGCTTAAGCTTTGGAGGTGCATTCAAGATTGTATCCCTTCTTCCCTTCCCCTATTCTACCCCTCTTTTCTCTGCCCGACTCTATACTGTGTTTTTCCTCCGCAGAAGAGGTCTTTAATATAGGACCCGTACACCAGAGCTCAGAACTCAGTGGACGGTTTCGTTAGACATCATTACATATTCATTGACTTGCAGAGAAACCATTTAATCCAGTGGAAACAACTCCTCTTCAATCGCCTCTCTCCTTCTCTATTCTAATAAGGACTCGCAGACTGAGACAGCACTTGGGACCCACAGACATCACATTTAGGGAAAGAGTGTGCAGACTGGGCTTTGTTCTGCAGGGCGAGGAAGGTGCAGCACTGCTGAAAGATGCGGGTCTGGGCACAGGTGTCGCACCAAGTGGGGTGCAGCACGGACCCCTTTGTGGGGTGTAGGAGTCCCCTATGCTTTAATCTCAATCTGCATGAATTGATGTGCCACATATCACTCATCAT
Source organism: Seriola aureovittata (assembly GCF_021018895.1). NCBI lineage: Eukaryota > Metazoa > Chordata > Actinopteri > Carangiformes > Carangidae > Seriola > Seriola aureovittata. The sequence continues at coordinate 12,133,460 of NC_079368.1, forward strand.
ATATATATTTCTATTACGCGCAACTGCAGGAAAACACAAGTGACTGATTTATTTTAGACAAACAATCTCCAGAAAAAAAAAAAACTTTTTCTGAAGAAAATCTTAAAATATCCTAAACTTAGGCTACTCCACTCGCGCACGCGCATGCACACGCGCGCACGCACGCACGCACACACACACACATATCGAATGACCCGCTATTCTTCTGCCTTTGCTCTCACCTGTCTGGACGCGCCTATGAAAAAGCACCATTATAACCATAAAGTGTGGAAATATGCTAAGCAAAGCGGCTGTCCCAGCACAATCGCAGTTCCCTATAGGTTAGTGTAAGAAGAGCAGGGCTCTACGAAACAAAAATCACCACGAAACACAACTAGGCTGAAGTCCCAACAGGAATATGAGACTAATGTTACCGGAATATTGTCGTTATTATTCGTTGGTATTTTATTTTCTCGGCTTTGCTGTCTAATACTTCTAAGTAGCCACTACATCAGCAGCATGGCCTAATGTGCGTGTGGTGCGTGCTTGAGGATCCTGGCATATAATGCTCCGATTTTGGGACAGCTGTTGGCAGAGCCGTTTTACGGTGTTCAGTCCATTTGGCTTTAATAGCAGCTTTCAGGCGGACCGCTACTCTATCCCCTCACCGCCCCCTCAATTACACCTCCTCTGATACTCTGCTGGCCTAAAGACTCCTGCAGTAAAAAAAAAAAAAAAAAACACCCTCTGAAATGCAATACATTTGAAGAATGGGCTCTGACTTTTAAGATTTGGGGCTACACTCTCTGATGATTTCAGGGAAGAAATGTTAGGCAAGCAGTGATGATGAAGGAGGGAGGAAAGGAAGTATAACACAGCTCATTGGCTTAGTTTAACAGGCCACCGACGACTTACTGGGGAAAATTGGTCATTTCGGCTTGATGAATGGCAGTGGAGATGAAGGGGCTCTAGGTAGGCCTGTGATCGGGGCCTTTCTCAAGCTGTAAAATCTCTGAAAACTCAAGACCAATAATGCGTGTTATTTAGCACGCTGTCATTTGTCAAAATTCAAATATATTGACAAATGCCAATTCTAATTAAAACACACACGTCTCTCTCTCTCTCTCTCTGTATGTTTGTGTGTGTGTGTGTGTGTGTGTGTGTGTGTGTTTCTAAAACACGCCCACAGCAACTGTAATTGTTGTAAGTAACAATATATCTCTTTTCGTAAAAATGCACAGAAGAGAGAGTAAATGTAAACCTGCTCACAGGTCTCAGTCATCGGTCCTACTTCACTTCCAAAAAAGTGTATTTACTATATTTTTTCTTTATTTTACAACCAGTTGATTGTAAAGCCTTCCTATCCTGTCGATTTAAATACAAATTGTGTTGTTAAAGTTTAAACACAGGAGCGATATTTTATCATAAATAATAAAATGCAGAGGAACTCAATAGTTTTTTTTTAATGAGTAGGAATGTTTTAATTGAAATTTATAGATATATTTATAATAATACCAACCTAATATCCTTCACTAAAATATTAGAATAAATAATATGATACTATTAAATCCACACTAGACAAAATATACCTTATTTTAAAGATAGGCTACTATATAAAATGATTTGTATCGTAGATCAGAACAGGTAACAAACTAAATAGGCCTACAACTTCATAAAAAACAAAGGCTCAATTAAAAAAAATATATATTAATGATTTCAAAACCTCCTGGATAACCGATTATTATAAAGGAAGCCAATGAACAATAAATGGATGGAATTGAAAAAATAATAATTAGCGTATGCAATAAAAAAATCAATCGAAAAAAGGAAGTGGTTGTAGTTAAGACTTTGCATAAAATAATTATAAACGACAATTAAAATATATGTGATCAGTCTTCAATTTATTCAGTCTTTTAAAAGTTTACTGAGGGTTTGTCAAAAAAAAAAAAAAAAAGGTTTTCATTGGAAAGTGGCTAATAGTCCACTCATAGGGGATTCCCCTCATAATCCTTTGTGTTGGTGCTAACAATAACTCCAGAAGTGTATTGTCGTCGATGAGCAAAATTTGGTGCGTAGTCTTATTTTAAACGACCATAATAAATCGAAGGAGGTCGACTGTGTATGAAACAATATTTCTTTCACTTAAAGCAACGAAATAATGAGGTATTTCCAGAAATCCTGAAAGTACAGTCCTCCCTAAATCAATATCATATTGGAGCTGGAGAGATATCGATTAGTCTGTGGTTAGAGACGAGGCCTTGACTTACACTGCAAAAAAAAAGGCTTTTAACTAATCACCAGCCACATATTCCTTCTTAGAATGTTTTTCTTAAATACGCGAAAACTTATTATATCTGAGTGAGTGTCACGTCGGTCAATATTTCTCACTTCATTCTTAACCTGTTCATTAAATGTTGTTTAATTAAATATTTTTGAAATGGTGTAAAATAAGTCAAATAACTGAAGTCATATCAGGAAAATGTTGCTAGTACAGATTAGAAACAACAACAACAAAAAGTTACCCTGAAGTGGAATAATCTCATCTTTAAGATTGTTCTCACTCCCTCAGATGAACAAACACTTCAAAAAGACTTCAACTGAGATTGAAAACTGTGTTAAAACAACTATTTTGCAGTGTATCTCCTCCACTACACACCATAAACCACCGTCTCCTCTCTTTTGGGTTTAAAATCTCAGAGAAAAAAAACACAAGAGTGCAATTCGATATTAAATCACACATTATAGATGAGTTTCATCATGTGGACGCAGCCCTCCGAGGATAAACACGGCAGTGCGTGGGGTAAGAATAAGATCCAGGTTATTATTACTGAGGGAGCGGCCTTTCACTGGCAGCACCCTGCATCCTCATTACATCCACCCCAAAAAGAGATGAAGGTCTAAATGAAGTTATTGCCATCCAATGAACTCAAATTAGCCGGGCCACACCATGACAGACAGCTCGGATGGATGGAGAGAGAGGGGGGTGGGGGGTGGCGCGCTTGGAGGAATATAAGGTAGTGGGATTGGCAGGTGTATGTTTTGATGTGCATTTCATGGTTTGCAGGGCCCCTTAAGTGAAGTTGAGTTCATTTTGAATCTCCGTGGTTAAGCGAGTTAATATACTTGTGTTATTAAAGGGCCTGCAGTCACCTTGCAGCCTGCTCTGTGATGCCTAACCCCTCCCTCCCATCCCGGCGGCTTAGACTTTGTTCCCATCTATTTCATTTCTTTATCAACCATTCAAATATAACGTTTCTCTGCCTCTCTCTCTCCCCTCCACAATCTCTCCATCCGGTTGAATAGCTTACTTTCCTGTCGCTAAGGTCCTCATTGTGTTTGCTACCTGAGTCAGCAGGGAGGATGAAAAGAGGAGAGTCTGGCGGAGGAAGGACGAGAGGAGAGGAGTAGGTTGACATGCAGGGAGGGAGACAGAGGCGATGATAGGCGAGGAGAGTGGGAGGGGGGGTCTGAGTGAATTTACCTGCTCCTCCGGTGGCGAGCCGTGTGTGTGATAGTGTGTGTGTGAAGTTAACAACACAGCGGCCAACTCTACTTTATTGCTGTTTATCCCCGCAGCAAAAGCTGTCAGGTGGTGACAGATTGGCAGCATCTCTAATCAGTGCCCTCTTCACTCCTCTCTGAGATCCCCTCTCAACTCATTCACTCCTGATCTCTCATAAATGGATTGTTACTAATGGCATTTATTCTTTGGATAACACATATAGCGCACATATAGATAAAGTCCAACTTTTTCACGTTTATATTCCAACTATGTCCAGATACATCGTTTTATAGTGAGTCGTAGGCTTGATTGTTTAGTGTGGAATGAATTGCGATGAGTATTTGAAAATATAGAAATATTATTAAAAAAAATAAAGAATAAAATAAAATAAAGTTGTATAACATAAAAAAAAAACATTTTCAATGGAGCAAACTCAGCAAAAGGTATAAAATGCAACTAAAACAGAGAAGTTATTATCTTCAGGAACAACTATTTCTGCCTGATAACAATTTACAATAAAAACATCCAATTAAAATTCAAATATTTTCTATATTCTGCAGAATCTGTAACAAATTAAATGCAGCTCATTTCAGGCAGCTGGGGTGCAAAAGAAAAATAGTTTCATAATAACATCGTGTATTATCTGAACATTGCAAATAAAAGTATATATATATATATATATATATATATATATATATATAATATATATATATATATATATGCATTTCATGGATCAAAAAGATACATAAAACAAAATATTCTTTGATCTTGTCGAGATGAAAAGCATTGTTTACGTCTCTACTGACCGTGCAACCTTTATGTCCACGACTATTCAATATTAATATTTATAGGATTATAATAACACTCCAATAAATTATCCAGAAAGTTATGATTTTACCTAAACTTTCGACCCTCCATGGATAACTGTACGTCTGTGGGTTTTATAATAAAAGAAGATATATCTGTGTGCGTGTGTGTGTGTGTGAGAGAGAGAGAGAGAGAGAGAGAGAGAGAGAGAGAGAGAGAGTGTGTCCGAGTGAGTCTGTTGGGGGCCTTTGATATTCCTCACACAGAGATAAATGAAGACTGTCGAATAAATCGGTAAGCACAAGAAGTACACAAGTGGAGGGAAAAAATATCTTTAGAAAAGCACGACATCCAGCCTGAACTGTCCCGGGTGTCATACAGGGCCTGCGGAATAACAGTGGACCTAAAGCTAGATTTCACTTAGAGCCTTCAATGGGATTGGTGCTTATCTCGCCAGCACAGCGCTGCTGACCTGTAGGCTGCTGCATCAGAGGTGTGTGTTTGTGTTGAGGTGTTGACCTGTCAGGGGGGACTTGTTAGGACTTTAACTCCGACTGCTGGCGGTCTCCAGACATCCGGGGGTGGCATCGATTTGAAACTTGTCCTGTCTAATTTGATGATAACATCCAGGCTGCCCCGCCGCAGCACCATGGACAGCGCACTGTCTTGACCTTGCCTTGCTATCAAATTACCCCCGTCTGGGCCACGGTGGGAGCCCAGGACCAAGTTTACTATAGGCTGAGGGAGGGAAAAAAAAAAGAGACAGAGAGAGAGAGAGAGAAAGAGAGAGACATTTTTTGCTTCTTCTTTCACCAAAGACAAATCTTCTCTGAAGCCAGTGCTTACACTCTGTAATACTGTGGTAAATCAACAAGAGGTTGGCGGTTTACATTGGCTGTTGCGACAACCGCCTATGTAAACAATACTCTATTACACTTACACAAAGACTTTATTTTATGTTTCCCCCAGTTTAAAAGCTACTACCTGCTTCAACTCTATTCTATTGCAGTAAGAAGTAATAGTGCAATATCTTAAAAAAAAAAGAAAAAAAGAAAACTCCATTAAAACTTCTGCATTGAAAATTACATTTAAGTAAAAGTAGATATGATCTGTTTGCACAATGTTCTCAAAGTAAAAGTCTTTATCATTCAGAAAAAAAAACTTTTGTGAGTGTTACTATCCTATATGTTATATTACTGTTATAAGTAGCATTTTACTGGTATTATTATTACTATGTTTTATGCTGTTGGGTAGTCTCATCTATCGAACGGGGCATCATATTGTATAAACCTACTGTATGTTCTGTATGTAAAATCTTAATCTTTTCAGTAATGACTAACTGTCAGATAAATGTAGTGGAGTAAAAAGTAGGCTACAACATGTCCATTAGTTACATTCCGCCACTTTTCGGAACTGGAGTTTGTAAAGTAAGTTTCTCGTCACTCAGAGCATGTTTCGCAGGTTAAAAGGTGCATAATCTCACATTTGGGAGGCAGATTGAAAGATTTCATCCACTTCAGCGGACCACAGAAGTCATCTCTTCAGCACACGAGCTGCGGACACAGCAACAGTTATTCACGCACCAGTCAGGCTTGAAGTCAAACCCAACAGAGTACGTACAGTACTGTGGACGTCTGGTGAATGAACGTGCGCATCAGTGCATGCAAATAGACGGGGAGAAAAAAGAGAAAACAAGCAATTTATAATTTTTTTTTTGTAAATCTCCTCAGAATAGTTACACCCTATCAGCTGGTGCACATACTGTGGTAACAAGTTGATTTGGGAACCAGAATGTCTAAAGTTTGAGAGAGAGCCCAAGGCACTGACGGGGGTAGGATTTAGTGGTGGTAGAGAGAGAGAGAGAGAGAGAGAGAGAGAGAGAGAGAGAGAGAGAGAGAGAGAGAGAGAGAGAGAGAGAGAGAGAGAGAGAGAGAGAGAGAGAGAGAGAGAAGGGGGGAGAAAGAGGCTGTTTGATGGAGCTCTACAGCTTTGAGACAGCTTGTTAATTAAAACCCCAAGAGATGAGGCTCTGCAGCCACCGTCCATATCAGAGCACTGCTAACTATACTGACAGCAAGTTACTTAACAAGCGAGCGCCTCAATCCCATACCTTTTTATCACAGGCAAGCAGTGAGATATTTTAATTCGCTAAAATCCCACTGTGGCGGTGAAATATCTTGTTTTCTACTTAAGAAATTATGACAAACCTTCGTATTCTCTGTCATTCTAGGGATAGAGCCCAAATGGCTGCTTATGCGTCAAAATCCACGCAGCAGCTTAAATGTGGCAAATTCGATTAAGGAAGGAAAGAAAAGAATGTCAAAAAATGAGTGAATTAGTCTAGACATAGGTTGGGTGGTATTAAATTCTTAGCTTTATATTCAGGCATTGGAATTATTTCCGAATCAAAGTAGTTTGAGATTTCAGAGAGGCAGATAGGCCTCAGTGCAGATACAAAGAGGCAGCATCAAGTCAAAACAAAGAGCCTACTGTGTGTGTGTTTTTTTTGTTTTGTTTTTTGTGTTTTGTGTGTGTGTGTGTGTGTGTGTGTGTGTGTGTGTGTGTGTGTGTGTGTGTGTGTGTGTGTGTGTGTGTGTGAATGCGTTTTCTGATCAATTTCAATCGAGGTCATCATACGCTTTGTCCCCATGCATTATTCCACCTTAATTGAACCCGCAACCCGCCCTTTGCCTGCGGGATCTCTGAGCTATTCCAATTCTATATGCATGTGTGAGATGATGGCTTGTTAAGTCGAGGAAAACAAATACCAAGAGAGCCTTACTCAAACACTCAAAATATATGACGGACCCATGCCCATTGTTCAAAAAATAATTGAAATGCTGCCCACCCCCCATCCCCACCCCCCTGCACCCCCCAAGCTCGCTAATAACGTGTTAGCCAAGTGTAGGCCAACTCATGTAAATAGCAGCAAGAGGAGACGTGGATTTGGAGGGAATGAGGTGAAGCCTGACTGGGTTTGTGTCTTCTGGGGGCTGCAGGTGGAGAGGCCCCATATACAGTACAAGCAGACCTGCTGTGCCACACCACCCAGGACGGGGGGTGGGGTGACTCTCTCTCTGTGTGTGTGTGTGTGTGTGTGTGTGTGTGTGTTGGAGGGGTGTCTGGAACAAATACAGCTCAACCAACAATGAAACCTTCGCCTGTTGTTAAAGGTCCAACTCCTGCAACTTCTGTGTCTCCCCATCCCTCTCCCCCACCGTCCTCCCTAGGTGTGGAAAGTCCCTGAGCACTTCAGCTAAAACAATTTTTTTGAAAGTATAATATCCTTAGAATTTACCTTAAATACACTCTTTACATTTGACTCTATGTATAGTAGCCTGCTGGAGTTCACATTTGTATTTTAGATGTTTTCACATGAGGAAGAGATGAAGCCACAGGGAGGGAAAAAAGCCAAAACCACCATTCACAGCCCACATGGACTGCACTTGTGTTCATCTTCAGCCACATGAGAGAAAATCTATCTTCTGTCCAGTGATCTATTGGCAAATTAAAAGATGGTTCAAAAAAAGGATTCCCAGTTGGTAACCATTATAAAGCAAGGCAGCTCCAGCCTTCATTAAAATGTGAATCTCTCCACGTATGTTTCTCTAAATAACTTACCCCAGATTGATATGGTTTCACTTTACATCATTAAGGTTCAAGTCAAAAGGAAAAAGTGGGTAAACTCGACTTTGAAATAAAACGTTTGCACTTTACTTTTCATCGCAGCCGTGGCTCTTTCCAAACGTGTGTATAGTGCGTGTTTCTTTGTCATTGACTGCCATATTAAGGCCCCTGCACCTGATCTGTTTGTGGCTGGTCTGGGGCCACGGCGCTTTTTAAGACAGCTGTAAAAGGCTCTCCAAGTCTCCAGCACATTCATCAACGTCAGACACCGACAAGCCGCTATTTAGTGAAAGTGTAACTGCAGCAGTATATTTTAGAGCAGAGTGGGCCACTCAGCAAACAATACAATGGACTTTTTTCCTCTCTTTGGTTGTAATCAATCTAAAACAGATTATAATGTCAGACAGATGATCAGTGGATTGTTGAAAAATAAATCATAAAAATTGCCAAATTATATGAAGGTTAATTTTCGTTAATTTTATAATTTTAAACGTACATAACAGGCTCTGATTAGTTCTGCTGACACTTTAGGTGTCATTATGGTTTAACAGCTCATTCTAAAGATTTTCTGCGAAGTCAAAATAGACCTATTGATAAATATTTCTGCTGTATAGATTTTGTAGTCAATCTAAATTCTTTGCTGCATCTACAGATCAAGTATGCCTGTCCTTATTTCTAATTAATAAGACGTTTATTTGGAAAAAGATCATTTAGTTATTTCATTTCTTTCAACATAATTTAAATTTAAATCACTGTATATGTTCTGCAACGTTACATTACTAAAACAAACAATTAATTATCTGAAGCTCAAATATTGCGTGATAGTCTGTGTTATTATCACTTTACATTAAAATTAAATGCATTACTGATCGCTGGTTTTAATCGATGTGATTCCACAGCTTAGCAAAACCAACACAAACGACAGTCGACATAGGATAAAGCAATTATAAAACTCCCCCACTATTCACAGCGGCGGGATTGCATTAAAGTCGTTTGCAGCAGCTGAAATTCCTGGTTAAAAAATGGCCCTGGAAACGGTGCTCAGTGCTGCGCGGTGGACTGTGGGGCTGAGAGCGGAGCCGAGGAAAGAGAGAGAGAGGGAGAGGGTATGAGGCGGTCCTTGTGTCAGAGGGTCCCCACAACGCAGAGCGCCATCTAGCAAACAAAGGTAGAAACAATAACAGCATGGAGGGTCTGAGAGAGAGAGAGAGGGAGAGGGAGAGGGAGAGAGAGAGAGGGAGATAGAGAGAGAGAGAGAGAGAGAGAGAGAGAGAGAGAGAGAGAGAGAGAGAGAGAGAGAGATTGCCTTTACGCACACAGCACACAGGGGCGCGGAGGGACGCCACAACAAAGCGCCGCGGTTTAGCGCTCTCAAACACCAGAAACTTTGTGTATCATGCGCGATCCCAGAACCTGCCGCGCCTGATATGGACACTTGCCATTTGTACAAGATTAATACATGATCAAGCGCAAATCGATTAATTAGCGTTAGTGTAACGTCTGCTGCTTTTTTTTTCTTTTAAATTTCCCCACCGGATCGTATTTTAATTAGCATCCCAGGGGTCAGGATGGCAAAGCAGCTGATCAGTGGTCAAGCTGCAAATGGGAGAACTTTTAATGTCACAGTGGGTGAGGGAGGGGATGGGCGGGTGGTGACTCCCCCCACTTGACAAAATCAATCGATACTATCACTCTCAAGCTCCATCACGGCGTTTTACTGGAGATGTGTATGTGTACCACAAGCAAACAATACATCTTCTGTCGAGTGCATAGTTGCGAATCAATTTAAAAAATGATATATATATATATAGTATGTCTGATGCTCTAGTGCTGCTGAGAGGTGTTAAGAGGTGGGTTTTGACCAAATAATAATAATAAAAAAAAACAGAACAAAAGTGGAATCGTGTGTAAAATGGTCAGTAATATGCTTCCAACACTTCCATCCTCACCCACGCGAGGTAATCTTCCCTACTCTTCCTCACCGCAGCCCATTGTTTCATATACAAAGACAGAACTAAGTTGTCAACCCTTTAACATCATTGCTGTTAATGATAGTGCAATAGCAGCGAAAGCAGTTCTAGCCACATACAATATAAGCAGTAATAACGGCAGCAGTGTTTAAAGCCTGGTCGCGAGTTTAGGGGCACAGACACTATAGTGCAGCAATCAGTGAACAGCTACACATCTAAAATGGTAAAGTGTCTCCCTTTAATTCAACCGGCGGATTCTTGTTGGTCTTATTCATCTTAGTCCACATTTTACCAGGTTAGAAAAACCTTGTATCGTGTATTAAACGTATACATCAGTGGCTGCCGTAAACTGAAAAGCTTGTATAATTCTGGATCATTTAATTAGACATCTACCCAAGCTGAATTGCGAATACAAAAAAACATTTTTGTTCGTTTTTTTTTTTTTTTTTAGGTCTGGGGAGTAAAATAAATCTACATTTCCAAGGTTGGCACACCACTTAAACACAACATTGAAGTGTAATAATGCTAAAGCCAACATGTGAGTGATTAGTCTGCTTTTGCAATGATATATGAACCGAGGTGTCAGGGGCAAAAATTCTCATATTCGTTATCTTGTCATTCGCCCCCTCGACAACCAGCAATTTGTGACAATTTTCGCTCGGTTAAGGCTCGGTCAGTAATCCCCCACAGCTTCCACACTGAAAATAAAGTTTGGTCTGCATGGGCACACCTATAACTAGGCCACTAATATAGTTTTAGAAATAATTAGAATGAAATTGTGACTCCTTCCACTGTAATGCACCTCATCTAATTGTATTACATATACATAATGATGAAGTGATAAGTGTGTGTGTGTGTGTGTGTGTGTGTGTGTGTGTGTGTGTGTGTGTGATATATGTGCGGCAGGAGAGCGCATTAATCGATTTATTAATTAATGGGGAAAAAAGCATTTGCAGTCTTATTATGTGTTCTGACATTATGTGATATTGTTTACGTGATCTACTATTCTGTGGTGAGGGGACTGTAATGAATGTAATAAGAATCTGGTCATTGATGGTTTATTATATAATATATAAAATATAAAACAAACATTTCAAATATTAGTGTGACACACTGCCTGTGTCTTCTGTTGTTCTAAGAACACTGGTGTTCAGTGTGTCATTCAGTTGCTGTACATACAGCATACATAGCTACATTACATTCATACTTTTTCTTTTATTTTTTTCCTCAGGAGTAAATCCTTGACATTCTGCACTATTACCAAAATTGTAGTACATAGCCTAGTAATCAGAAAATTATAGGCTTGCTCCATGGCAAAGCCCTGCTTCGGTTCTATGAAGAATCCTTTTAGAAAGGTTCACCATCTCTTCAGCATTATGGTGCTGTAAACAACACCGCGAGATTACATGAAATGCTCCACATCAGCAGCACTAAAGGAACTTCCTGACAACCACGCTCTGGCCTCCTTGTTTGAATTCTTCCATTATTTTATTTGCACAAACCAGAGGAAACCACTGAAGGGGAGAACCTTGGAAAGCCCTTCTTTTGTACACCTAAACCTCTATGATCCACTTTATGGACCACATGTTTTATTTTCTGCTACATGTTCTGCAGGCCATGCCATAGTGGTGAGACCCCACCTTCCTTACATACCCGCCGCCTGCGTGCAAAAGGAAGAGTGAAGATGTGACGGGGCGTATTTGAAGTATGACGAGCTTTGTGGTCTACTCCTTTTCATTCCCTTGCCTCAAATATACGCCCGCTTTCAAATAAGCCTCTTTGGCAATCCCATGCCGACCCCCCCAACACACACACCCCCTGCCACCTTGACATGAATGGGCGACTGACCTTTAGGGCCGTGTCCACTCTGCGGTCCAGTTTTATCCAAATAAGCCTTCTTCCCCCACCCTGCCTCAGACGGTGCCAGCAATTCTTTACTGATATCATCAGCGGATGCAAATGAATTTGGACGGGGTGGGGGGTGCAGGAGTGGAGGGGGTGGTGTTGGTGGTGTAGTCATGGACAAAATACCACACTGGCTGCAGAATGCTGCATGTGGAGAGATGGGAATATTGAATACCCCGCCACCAGAACCATCCCCGAATTCAATAATGCAGAAAAAAAAAGAATACACATTCCTATTCCAGAAATCTTGGCTGTGAAATACCACCAAGAAAAATCGCCATTCAAATGAGATGCGTTTATTTCTGCATGGCCTTTGAAGAGAAGAGAGGGGTCGTGTCACTCAAAAGAAGGAAAGGGCCACTCCGTTATAACCCCCCTCCTATTTGTTCTCCCTCTCTCCCACCCTTCCCTTACCCTCTTCTCTCGCTCCTACCGACCCCCACTCACTATGACGCTCGCGCGCGCGCGCGCACACACACGCACGCAAGCGCGCACATTTTCACTATAGCACGCTGGCATTGGGGGCGACACCGAGGCTAGATTAGAGCTTTGCTCCTTTAACAAGGGAGAGGAGGCACTTCTATAATCACAGCGGCGGTATGTGGGGCCACAAAGAGTTTGCAACCACAGGGCGACTGGTCTTCTGTAGAGTGGTCCAAGCCCTGGGCAAGCCAGAGAAACGCTCTATCCAACGTATTACCAGGATCAAAACACAGTGGTTATAGTGCGTGAAGAGGTTATTAACCCACAGAGCACAGCAAAAGACCACCTCTATATCTCCAAACAGCATAACCCTGGCGTAGCCTGACTTAAGACAATTCACCACGTCAACATGGCCAGAACACAGCGCGAATGATCAAGTAATTATTTAGTATGTATGGAGAGCAATGCATCCCTTGTTGACGATTTAGAGTGTGTTCCTGCACGACTACTGGCATCCCCTCCCTCCCTTAAGCACAGCAGTGTAACATGGACATACAAATTTGATGGATGGTGCTGAGTAAGATGGAAAAAAGACGTGTATTTATCAACATGCCGCATGTCCTCTGAGGTGGATGAGAGAGAGAGAGAGAGAGAGAGAGAAGAGAGAGAGAGAGAGAGAGAGAGAGAGAGAGAGAGAGAGAGAGAGAGAGAGAGAGAGAGAGAGAGAGCATCAACCATGGAGACTAAAGGGAGTCAATGGGAAACCTTACCACTGTCAGGAGCGGTTCTCCGTGGCATAGATGAAAAATACCCCTCAATGCATCGTTTCAGTCAATCATAACAGACCTACAGCAACCTCTGCAAGCAATCCAGGTAAACACAGATAGTAACAACATGAGCAGCAACTGTCACAGTAAAACAGTCCACAACACAGACAGATAGATAGATAGATAGATAGATAGATAGATAGATAGATAGATAGATAGATAGATAGATAGATAGATAGATAGAGCAGACATTTGTCTCATGCAGACAGATGTAAAATAATCACAATTCGAGATCTGCTTTGTTATATTCAGATAATTATTTTATGAGTATCTACACAAATGCTCTGAGAAAAAAAAAAAATTATTCCACAGCAGAGACAAACGTGCTTTCATCATGTCATACTAAACCTAATATGGTAATAAAATATAAACGGAATTAGTCTATTAACCAGATCCTTAACAAATGACATTCACATGTGTTTAGTGGGGAGGCTGGATACCTGCTAAAAAGCTTGCCAATTTATTGTCAGTGGATAAAATAGCAAAGGACTACAGAGGGTATAGGCTCAGTGGATTATATCTTTACAAGCATTATTCTGCCTGAGTGACTGGCTGAGAAAAAAAACGCACAGGCTACAACAAAGATTGGTCAGGCATGAATGCGGCCTGTGTGTTTTGTCTTCATAACATATTAATCCATCAAACCATGAAGTGGGGACTATTTGAGCCCTATACTTTAATGAGATTTTTTTTAAGATTTTTTTTTTTCCTTAAAAGTAAACTTCAGAGCACTTTAAAAAAAACTTTCACATGCAAATAAAGTAGAGCTAACTATTGGCCAAACTCTTTTTTCTTCCTTTTTTCTTTTTCTTTTTTTTATTTTTGCATATAATGCAGCGAAAATGGGTCACCAATAAATTCTGTCTCAGCATTGATGTAATTGCAACAAAATGCTGCTGAGTAAAAAAATTGAGGAGCTCGCTGACTGCGGTGGCACAGTCACACACCATCTGGAGTGTATTAGAAAGAGAAGCCGTAAATATTGCTGAAAAGCCCAGGCGTTATCAGGTATGTAAGCCCAGGCCTTGCTTGCATGGCCTCCCATATGTTGACATAATCAGGCTGTGGGGATGTCTATTAAAACGTATCTGAATTTAATAAATGAACACAGTAATTAAATTCAATTTGTTTGTGCAGATCTCCCAATGACTCCCAGTGTTGGTGTGTTTACATTTCTGAAGGGGTGGATTATTATGAGATGAAATGCTGCAGGGCTCAGGGGATGTTATCACAGTGCTGAGGTTGGCTGTTACGTTCGGACCAGAAGCAACAGGTTAACTGGCTTCAGCTGCAACTTTGCCCCAAATTTCACCAACTTAACAGCAAATCATTAACACGCGCCGGCATGAGTTATTATTAAGCCGCTTTGTCTTTGTCAATGGTATCACTTTGCCGCCGAGAAACATACACACATCCTCTCAAACCTGACAGAAGGAATGAGGAGTTCCTCTTGAGCTGCAAACACTCTGTTACATCCGATTCACGCTTTCCCCCTTTAAAACCAAGCATTTCCTTTCAGACCATCCGGGTCTCTTTTTTTTTTTCCTGGTAGTGTCTTTGATTTATTCCACACAGCATTTATACACGTGCACACACACGCGCGCACATACATGTAAACACCTCAGTTCATGCGAACAAGGGTCCGTATACTCTACACACCAGTGAGAAAACTTGCACTTTGGAGTTTAATGCCACGTGCTGATGAATTTCTTGTTGGTGACAAGCGCGCCCGCGCCCACACACACACACACACACACACACACACACACACACACACACACACACACACACACACACACACACACACACACACACACACATGCATATATACGGATACACACACAAACATAGACACACGTCCATCCTCTTTCACTTTTTACGTATATATCCCTCCTCCCCTTTCTCTCACACTTCTCTCTCTCTTTCTCACTCACTCCCCCTGGCTTTATCCGTTTCAGACCGAGGAACACACAAGAACACTGTGCAAAAGACACACACACACACACACACACACACACACGCACACACGCACACACACACACATAGAGGAAAGAGAGAGAGGAGGAGAAGGAGAGAGAGAGAGAGAGAGAGAGAGAGAGGAGAGAGAGAGGAGAGAGAGAGAGCGTCAAAATGAGCCTTACTTTTTTTTTCTTTTCCTGCCGTGAATCTTCATCCATCTTCACTTGATCCAACCGTTTCTTCCCCTGTGCTAAAAAAGTCTGTAGTAATATGCTCGTGCGCTTTAATTAATATATTTCTGGGCTGTGTCCCGAACCCAGAAGCTTTAGAGAGGGAAGAGGAGTGCAGATTGAGACATATTGAGCCCGCTTTAAAAGGATCATTTCATCATGTGGGAGGTTGGGACACACAAAGTTTGGACCCGTGACTGGCATTCCGGAGAGACATGCATATTTTAAAACAACAAAGCAAGACAGAGACCGGGGGCCCCGGGGTGGGAGGGGAGAAAACTTGGAAAGAAGTTACTATCAGATGAACAGCTGTCATTGTTGGGCAAGACTTGAGCGCATATTAAGATATAGTCATCTGAAAAAAAGGAGCTTGTCCAAGTAATGTCAATGGAAGTCGCTGTATCACTCATTCAAATCTTTCCAGTTTTCAATTTATTCATCCGAAAATATGTCCAGTTTCTAAAATATTCCAAATGTAAATCAATTGTAGACTAATACAAAAACACAGCTTTAATTTCACAAGTTCAGAGATTTTGGATTTGTATCTTATTTTATTTATTTATCTGTTTATTTATTTATTTGACTGTTTCTGCTCTTGCATCATGATTGAGTCTGTATGTTTATTTTATTCTACAGTTTATAGTGAAGCCGTGAATGACAGCTTTAATTCAGAACTATTGGATGAACTCTTTAAAAGCAAACATTTTCTGCAATTGTGACGCTAAATGGAGCCAAATGTCCTAACTAAGTGGAAAAAAAATATTGATCTACTATTGAGTTGGGAATAAAATGATCATCATTTACCTTCTCATAATGAAGCACACAGGCTGTAGATTTTTTTTTTCTTATCTTCAAATCTCTAAATAATAGCAGTTAAAGTTGCAATTTAAAACGTCTCCCACTTCTATTTTGTCAAGTCACACACAATTGTATCTCTCCCAAGTAAAGCCAGTGTGCTTAGCGCTGTCACTTCTGCACAGCTTTTACAACATCACCCCCCCACCTCCCTTTTTTTTCTCCTCTGCTTTACTGGAAGGTTTTCTCTCTTGTGCACGGGGTCCATTCGTGCAACAAGAGTGGAGAAGGCATAAATAAAAATGTGTTGGCTGTGACGAGAGATCTGTCCGCTGGAAATGAAGGGCCAGGGGAAGAAGACAAAGGGGGGAAAATGCATGCAGTGGTGTAGAGCTGGATATCTCTGTTAGTTGTCAGCGTTTAGTCCATGGCTGTGGAATGCTAATGAGTGAGGTCTCTCTCCCTTTCTCTCTTTCTCAGCGCCCCCCCCTCCTGTTCACCCCCACCGCCCCCACCACCCCACCTCTCCTCTCTCTCTCTCTCTCTCTCTCTCTCTTCCTCTCGGGGAGAAAAAGCGGATCGATAGCTGACCCGATGGTTTTGGCCAATGCTTTATTTATCTGGCCAGGCAATGATATTATCAGCCTTGAACGTTATATACAGCAGACGTCTTCCTAAATCAACACAAAGGGATCCGCTTACACAGCGATCCGGGCTTTCTCACAACCACCTCTCTCTCTCTCTCTCTCGCTCACTCGGCCAGTAGCGCGCGCACACACTCATACGTAAGCTGCTAGATACACGCTTTTACGCACGGGCATGTAAAGAACGCGCCCGCACACATACATACAGAAAGACCTCACACATATATAAAAATCCTACCACTGCCTACACACAGTTACGACAAACTTGCATGTGCGGACACACACATAGGCACACACGCACGCACGCACGCGAACACGGGCGTAGGGAGGCGTCCCCGGGAGGCATCCCCTTATGTTACATTCACAACTAGGGATATTTTATACCCCGCAGGGCTGGATTTGATCCATGGCTTAAAGGTTGCCTATGAGGTCCGCGGACAGATCTCAGAACAGCACACTGTAATCATAAGATATGCCTCTCTTCATTGACTGTGTACAGTCAATACAACAAGGAACTCGGGCTGTTTGCTGAGATATAACGCAAACATCTCGCGGGAATCCATTTAATTTAGGACATTTGTCCTCTCTGTGCCGTTCCCAGCCATTTTTGCAAGCTCGTGCGGATGAGGTGTGTGGCAGACACGGCGAAGCACTTGTTGTCTTGTGTTGTCATTTTTACGCACAAGACAATATGAGAAATAAGCCGTGTCATACTTCAGAGGGCCCCCCATTCATACACGGAGCCGCTATTTGGAAATTGTTATTGTCTCAAACAACAGTATTTGTCAAATGTGACCGGGAAAACCAGGCTACTATAAGTGAAATGAAGTGACGTGTAACGCCAATAGGACATTTCCACTGCTGCATAAAAACCATTGGCTTGCATTGAGGGTTTTGGAGGAACAGGTTCGCTGACAACTTAGGATAATAAATGTTTCGCTTTCAGACAGATATCTCAAACGTGAAATCGCACCCAGCTGCTTGTGTAAAGCAAACAAATAGCCCCCCGTGTTAGGAGTCCTCCACTTGTGGTTTGATGAATGAAACCAGACAAAGGTAAATGGTTATTTAACTCATTTCGCAGTAACACTTTGGTAACCGGAGTTTCCGAAATTACAGAGGCACAAATGGGGCCTATAGTGTGCCACATATCCATCTCCTTTACCCACCACAGCTATAGTCCAATCTGACGGTGCATTTACTTCCCTCTTACTGCACTTTGTACTTTTACCTTCTCCTTTTATTTAATTCAGTGCGAGTATTAATAATGTTGTCATCCCCACAAAGGAGAAGAAATTTCTAGTTTAGAATTAATAAAAATAGAGATGATATTTAAAGCTTATTAATTCAATATTTGAAGTGTTGCATAATGTACTAATTTGAGCTTCTGTCAAAAGTGGAGAGAGTCAAAAATGGTCCACAGCCTAAATAGAAAATAACACTTTTCCTAGAGTCCTCATGTGTTTTGCTTGTATTGCCTGTACAGAAACGTTAATTAGGAACACATGCCACCATTTCATCTGTTTTTGAACTATTGCTTTATATAGCCTGTAGTGTAACAATTGTATAACAGAATGCTCTCAGCAAGAGGATAAAAGATAGTTACTCTAGAGGGATTTAGAATACATTATGTGGAGACAACCAGCTGAAAGCTGCGTTTAATAACCCAGCAAACAATTTAGTCCAGATCTACACAAAACAAAAACGACCTGGGCTGTTGTGACGGCCATGGTGATGCCATATTCATTCTCTTTGAAAAACAAACATTTAATCTCACATGCAGTCCTCCTCGCCGTCCAGGAAACGATCCTCTGGATTATGTAAAAAAAAAAAACAAAAAAAACAAAACCGTTAAATAATTCCTGTGCTTCAGTAATTATCTGTGCGTTTTAGAGGTTGTTGGTTCCGTGTGTGTCTATTGTTAATTTTGCTTGGTTAAATTCAGCGTTTTCTGCCTCTAGTGTAAAGCAGACAGGAAAAGCCCCATCAGCTCATTTATTCTGCAACTTTCACCTGACCTACAGCTGCGGCGGCAGAATTATTTCCACAATAAGGAAACAACGATCCAACCTGAAGAAATATCACGTTTATGTTTGTGCAGTAGCCTGAGCAACAGCAAGGCGTCTGACAACTCACCCAGTGCTGCAGACAGGTCGACTGGGAGTTAACAGGTACAATATGCACGAACAGACATTAATCACGAGAATGAGAAATGCGTTCTTATGAGAGAGCATCTGAGGACAAGCTAAAGCACAACCTATAGCATCATTCCAGCATGACCGCCAACTAATGAATACCTTAATACTGTAGCCTTTGAACGAGACAGGCAATACAAACAAATAACCCACTGGCAGAAATACCCCTCCCCCAATCCGATAAGGCAGATGACAAATATGGCCATATCAAATTCATGCATTGCAACGTGCTACATGCAGTTCTGCCCCTGTCCTCCTGTCCCTCATCACTTCCAGTCAGCAGATGAAGATGTGGGCAATGTGGCGCACACGCAACACGTCTGATGATGAAGAAGGGAGGACTAACAGGCAAATTTAATGATTGTCACACCGAAACCCCCATTTTCTTCTTCATGACGCCTTCCAGTTTATCGCATTTGATCAGTCTAGGTGTGAGTGTAACGCAGTAATGACAGTGAGGGTAGATCCAGGTCCATAACTGGGCTTCCTGTTTCATTTGGAGACAAAAAAAAAAAAAAAAAAAAGAAGGAACGCACACACAGAGACAGACCAACGCAAGGACAGAAACTCTATGTAACCCATCTAACACATTGAGGACTTATCGATGTACTCATTACACTCTGAATGTATCAGGCAAACCCAAGGCCACATCTCTTTCTGTCTCCCTCTCTCTCTTCCTCACACACACACACACACACACACACACACACACACACACACACACACACACACACACACACACACACACACACACAGACACACACTTGCCTTCCTTCTAGCACGTTTCCCCTCTCAATTGTCTTTGCACTGCCTCCATAGTCTCTTTACCTCTCTTTCTCCCTCGCTCTCTCTCTCTCTCTCCCTCGCCCTCCCTCCTCTCTATTCCCACACAATGCATCACACTCGGTGTTCCTATCGACTGGCTTACATGCTGTAAAATACATTTTCCAGATTGATCACGCATATCACAGCAGCTTTGCAGCGGGGCCTAACCCTTTTGCAAAAAAAAAAAAAAACGACGCCCACATCAATACTGAGGCATGCACTATCAAGGTAGAGTTTTTAAGAAACGGGGGGGGGGGGGGGGGGGGGGATATTGTTTGGTTTGTGGAGAATCACCTTGATTAAGCCACAGGAGGTAGGATAGAGGTGGCTCTGTGTGGTGCGCAGGCTTCCCTTGCTGTCTGGGAAAAATATTAAACATTAATGCGCTCACAGGCTGGCAGAGAGCTCACTGCTGTAGTTCCTCACGTTTAGCCTCCCCTCCTTTGTGCTCGCATTGCCAGTTATGTCAGTGGGTTTGTTAAAATGTAAGGTATGCAACCATTGTGTAATTATACCACTCTTAATCCCGTGTATCACCCCGTTGTCACTGATAGGTGTAATAGAGGTAAACAGTGTATTCAGAATTATACGTCTCAGTGTAAGACAACTGTAGGCTGCACTTGCGCGTTTCTTATAGAAGCCAGGAGCGCACAGACACAAGACATTTCCTCAGATGGTTCAAAACAAGCCCGAGCATCTTGACATTTGCTTCCAGGAAAATGCTTGAGAATGAGACATCGTTGCCTATTTCTTTTTTTTTTTTTTTTTTTTTTTTTTTAATAGTACAGTCACCATCACACAACTTCATCAACCGACCCTTCTGCAAAAAGCTGCATCATGGAGTAAGCAAATTGAAGGCAACAACCAATAAAATTCAAGAAACAATGAAAATTTTCAAGACGAAACAAACAAAATGTATTTGAAATGATATATTAAAAGTGCTTTTGATTTTCATGTCTCTCCTCTTTGACTGATGATCGACTCCACGCGCATTCATGGCCCGGGGAAAAGGCGCCCCAGACGTCCTCTCAGTAAAAATGTCCTGGAGGTCAGTTTGCTGCTGTTGCAGGTCCATCGTATCAATTGGGAAAAAAGTTCAACCATCAGTGGTGATATTGTCATAGCGATTAGACTGTTTCTTATTTGTCTAAATTTCTTTATTTTTCTGTTTTTAAATTCTCACTTCAATTTTAATTCTTGGAGAACATAGCTTCGACAACATATATCGCACTCATTATAAGAAGCAAAAGGTTATATCAAAAAATTATTAGTATAGAATCACAGAAACCCTGGTTTAGAACCAGAAAAAATACAAAACAGAGAGGTACATAGACACAGGACAATTCTTATAATTGCTTGGAAACATTATTTTCCCGCTAAGTCTTGATTCTTTTTTTCTTACTGCGCATATGATGTTTTTCATTTTATTTGTATTTTTTACAAAAAAGGAAAATAAAGACTAGTATTTTACAAAATGAAGAGTATTGTTCTTGAAGATGAGGGTGGATTTACACAGGTGTAAAGTCCAGTTCCAATATTTTTCTGTACATAATGTATTCCATCACAGTCCCAGAAGACAGAAAAAAAGTAATGTCTTCCAAGTTTCTCAGAAAAGGTCCTATATATAGTCTTCTTGAAGGAGGATGGGGTGAGGGGTGCTGAATTTTGGTCCTTTTTTTCCTCTCTTTTTTCCACTTTCTTATAAGGATCATTGGATGGACATGTAAGGCCAGTTGAAGCTGCTCCCGGATAATAGCATATCCCTGATGAGGGTTTCAATAGGAGTTTTACCTACCAAGCGGACGAAGAACAGCTGCTCGATTACCGACGAGGAGACGGTGCGCAGAGAGGGCAGCCGCAGCAGGAGCTTCCCAAAGCGGCTGGGCTGGTTCGGGTACTGGCTCCTCACGTACTCCTCCAGGGCGCACTGGGATTTCTCCTGTAGGCTCTCGATGTGAGCAGCGTCCGACAGGCCGCAAGCGTCTGAGAAGCACACACACCAAAAACACTGTGGTTAGGCTCGTCACTTCTCTCAAACCACAAGGTGCAGCATGCTGTGGAAAAAGTACCTGAAGCTGATATTATTTTGTCGTTAAACTTAGACATGTCGAGGATCAAGTGTAAGAATACATGTAGACTTAAAATATATTATTGAAATTATATTTTAAAAATATATCAGCCTCTCAGGTCAGCAAACTTAGAGAAGCACAGAGAGCTCAAGAGAAACCGTGATATTAAATACACACGTTACTTTTTCATTACAATTATTTTTTAAATGTATGGCACTCAAAATACATGCCTGGCGAATTGGCTTCTAATTTCTGTGCAAAATATGAACACAAAACCACATGGTCTTTTTTTTTTTTTTTTTTTTTGCCTCACGTGGGCTTAGCTCTGGCAAGTGCACACTTTGCCATTCCCAATTTACGTCCTGCAGAAGCGCTCTGGTTATCATTCAACATCAGCCTTTACGTGTTATTGACAAAGTGGAATGAACAAACACACTGCCCAAACATGCTACATCACACTGAGCGAGTGGGACTGTCATACAGAATAAACAAGGGGCTTGCTGCTGGAGTAGTGGATGCACACAGCACAGTGGAGGATATCTCTGCCTGCTCTTACAACAATCAACAAGAATGTGCAGCTAAATGTGGAGAAAACGGTGGTTGTGAGCGTGTATGAGGAGGAACTGATGGGGCAATGGAGCAAAGGCGAAAGGTAGGCTATAGGCCTAAAGGCCGCTGCTCTTGATGTCTGGACTCTGGGGATTCAAGTATAAGGAAACATAAACGGCACTGATGAATCTGAAATTACACTGGATGTAATGTGACCTAATTACTCTGCAATAAGCTGTTAAGTCATTTCGCTGCTCTTCTCTCCATAGACCACTCTTGGCCTGTTTTTCGATGGAGCCTATAGGACAGGCCGCTGGAAGCAATCAAATTTATTAGAGGAGGTGAAGTCAATAGTCACGCAGAAGCGACATAAAATGTCAGAAAATGAGCCTGTGCAGCAAGAACGCAGGCGAGGCGTGTGTTTTGGTGCTCACTGGTGGGTTATGCAGCCGTGTGCAGCCACGCTTCAGTATAGACAAAAGCATATATGGCTTGTTAGTGTCTTACGACGTTTAAGTCTGTTATAAAGAGGCACTGTTTTTCACACAGCCCAAGCAAGCATGCGTGTTCTAGCCTACTGCTTATAAACTGCTGTAAACGCGAGCAGCATAACCGCTGACGTATATGGTCCCACATGGAGTCTAGGCTGTCCTTAAAACATTCTGTATTGAGCTGTGTGTTTGTGGAAACTACACAAGGAATACTGCTTTAGTTTTCAAGCACTACTACATTAAAGACCGGACAGAGGCTTTTAAGCCTCTTCGTGATTTCTCACTGCTATAATTCACTATGGCCAGACACAATAACCTTATGAACCCGGGGGCAACGCTGAGATCTCGGGGTGATTTACTGCGACCTTAGTCCGGCCGGTCAGTGCCCCACGTATGCAAATCCCCGTGGATTAACGCTGAGTGTCCCTTTTAAAACCTACAGCAATCAATAAGGTTGAAATTAATTAAAATTGGAATTTTTTTTTTTTTTTAAATTATAATACTTGGTATGAATGTCGAAAGGCAGCGATATAGGGAGTTCAAAGCATTGCGGGGAATAGGCTGCAGTTGAATGTATGTGTCAAGAGAAAGCTGGTCAAAGACACCCCATAGTTCTCCATAAGGCCTGCCTGCAACCCTGCACCCCACTACCTCAATAGACTGGGACATGGGAGCAGATAGCTTCCAGATTCTCAAACGACTATTTCTGTGGTAGGTTAGCAAATGCACATACACTGCACTGTGCACATGTGGATGAGGAGTTCATGTCAGACAGTGATCCTGAACTGTGGTGAAATAGTTTTGCCTGGCCACCGTTATTTATGCATCAAATACTGACGTGTCTGGTGTTATTAAAGGCAAACAAATCCACGCTGGTCTTGGCAAAGTGCCACGTGACTTGTTATAGCCAGCACCAGTTGTAGCCTATCAACCCAACTAAATGATCTGTTAGAAAACATGGAGGATGTTAATGTGTGTACGAAGTTTCTCTGGGTAATCTGGGATGAATTACTGAAACGCCGTGCAATAGGAAAATATGGTCAGTCACAAGATAATATTACAGAATGAGCAGACTAATAGTGAACAAAGTGAATCTAACAGGATGTCACATTACTTGAATATGATAATTGAGACAAAATACGTATTTATGTGCGTTAAAACATATATTTACCCTTCAGTATGCATTCAAAATTTGGCGTGCTAAATTAACCTAGTTGCCAAACCCCATAACTGAAAGTAGTTATTATGGCCCCTGAAACTAAATATATAAATAAATATATATGTAGGTATAAAAAAACAGAAAGCCCTCTAACTGTTGGAAATCCTGTGTGTTAATGTCGTATTCGTCAAAAAAAAAAGGAAAATTGAATGTTGAAGGTGGTTTAGTGGAAGGAATACAATCTCTGAGTTCCTATTTACAAGTTTGGTGAGCACTCTAACTTAGTTTAGATAATTTAGATCCTGATTACATACAGCTTATTATCACTTATACACACAGTGTCACATTTTAATATGGTGTAGGAGAATTTTTCTATAATATAACATAATATAACATAATATAATATAATATAAACTAATATAATATAACATAATATAATATAATATAATATAAAAGCTGTAAGGATAGTGTACATATGCAGTTGTAGATTCCTGTGACGATAAGTAAATAATAAACAATAATTACTGAAATATGCTAGAAGACAAGTGTGACCACTCTCAAAATAAAATGGAGTTAAGACGCTTTCTAGGGATATTGAAAGTGGAAATTATTTAAATATAAATCCAAATCTGAAAAGCACAGTAAAACTGAATATTTTATCATAAACGTGCCCAATTATAGATTATGTACAACCATGTTACAGAATTTTGTAACGGGCCAAATATGAGACAATGAGGTCAAAACTTTGAGATAAGTTCAGAAGTAGTTTGGGGCCTCAAAGTTAAGTGAATTTAGACTTTCCTTTTCCTTCCCATCATCACCAGACTCCCTTGACATAACAGGCCTAATGGCACCAAGTGTACACAAGCAGCTCCAAAATAGCATCTAAATTACGCACCGACAGTAAATGAGGACCTTTAGGACCTTGCCCCAGTCAGCCATCAATTAAGCTATCAACAATGTAGGTTACTTTTGAAAATTACTGCTGATGACTTTCCAAAGCGTGTGCGACAAGAGAACGTATCCTCAATAAGTAAGGAAATTAATAGGTCAGCTAAAATTAATCTACAAACAATCTATACAGCAGTGTTGCTCTGTGTCCTACAGAAGCGATGCACTGACATGTGAGTCAACTTCCATCAGCTTTTTTGATCTCAGTCTGCTAAGGATTATTTCCTGCCCCCCCCCAAGACATGTGTTTGTGCACGCAAAACAAGGATGAAAGCACGCACCAACACTCATAAATGCATCAGCTGTCATATATCACCCAGTGATAGACTATTTCATCTTTACGCTCAATTATTTGACACCTGTTCCAAAATTTATGGACGCGAACCTACAATCTCGGTCTCGGCTCAGACGTGTTCAAAAAAAGTTTAACTCAACAATTATAAAATATTTACATATATGAGACTGTCAGTTGTCTCCTGTTTAAAAAGCACTGAACTGGGTGTTACATTTAAAAACTTGATGCGCTCACTCAATCTGGATTTGTTTACACGTCTTATGCTGCGGCTACAACTGACATGGGAATGCATGTAAGAGGATATGTAGCAAGCTGTTGACAAAATAGCTATTCCATCGGCAACACAAACATCTCGTAAACTCAGATTTGTGACCAGCCTTCACTTGACAGCCATATCCTTGATGCCACAGTGCTTCGCCCCGCGAGCCTCGCTCCCAGTAACATAACTGTAACTAGGCCTCATTTGATTATAGACATGTTCCTATGTGACATGTTGGACACCCACCTGATGTAAAAAGCACGATGGCCTTGAGGCAGCTGTACTCTGCCGAGTCTACGTGCAGGGTCTTAAGCTTCTCCACTTGCTCCTGGAAGATCCGGATGTGATCCATGAAAGCCACGACGCGGTCCGCGGACATCGGGGAGGCGTGGAGGCCCGCCGCGGCGAGCAGAGGGGCCACATGCAGAGGCATGGAGCACTGGGCCGCGTTAAGCACAAACAACTCGCTCCACGTCAGCCTGAGAAGGGACACCTGGTCGGTGATCTGCAGGTCGGGAAAGAAAGGGATGTTTCTCGCCCACTCCACGGCGCTGAAGAGCAAACGAGCCGCCAGCTCGCAGATGTTCTCGATGCCCATGATATTGTTGGGCTGCATGCACTGGCTCCCGTACCGGGACGTCGGGTAAGGCTCGGCCCGGAGCAATAACGAGATGTATCCGGACAGATAGCAATGGCCATTCAGAGGGTCCCCGTTCGTCAGCGCGTACTGGCCTGGGTTCGGCTGGGTTGGAGGCATTCGTCCTCGCTGAACCGCTGACAAAAAGAAAGAGAAAAAGAGGAAATGTGCATCCAGGACTGATAAACATTGTTCATGAGTAGTGCAACAGTCAAGCAAGCTACAGCTAGTCTGCTCCTTCTCAGTAAAACGGCACGCTCAGAAATCAAAATTCAGCACGCTTTTCAGAACACACTGACCAGCGTGTGCAGTTTCTAAGACTATAATATTACAGATTATTCTATCGACAACATGAACATCTCATCAATACAGATGTGCTGTGTCCCTCAAGCTTCACACTGATTGCATTTGTATTTAAGGATGCAGGCTACATGGGCTGTGGGCAAAATGAAAATGCAGTCACTTTTACACAGAAAACACACACATTTTCTGCTCTCCAAAAGTACATTTACCTAGTTTACTATTATGAATATTTCAAGGCGTAATTGCATATTGGACGCAATACCCTACTTATATTACTTTAGCATTGCATTTATGTGGCTTTTTGTTTATTTCAATAATTATTAATTGTGGCCAAACATATTACAAATATGACTGATAATTACTGTTAAATGCATTCCCATTTTTTACATTTTACCCACACCAAAAGGTCAGCTGGGAATTAAAGCAATTCAGCTATTGTTTAATATTAAAAATAAAATATTAATGGAACTCAGTGTACATTATACGTGGGCTCGTGGTGTGAACCACAAATAGTAGATTTTAAATGAGGGATGTTTGCATAAATTGGAATTAAACACTTGACATAGGGAGGAAAGTTATACGGCCTGTAATGCAGCAGGCAAAACAATTAGCCATGAACAACTTCAGCGGCATTATTCAGAGAGCCTGAGCTGTCTAGTCAGCACAGGGAGCTGGAGAGAACCGTGGGTTTGTAGTGTGTTCATTTTACATTCACACACAGCGAACAAACCCCACTGTACAATTATAAATTAGTTAGCTGCACATACTTATGGAAGAGACTATTAGCCCTGCACGCTGTACACACTGCACTCACACACACGTATACACACACACACACACTCACACACACATACAGGCAGACATACAGACACACACACACACACACACATACACACAACCCCTCTTCTGCTCTAAAAACCTATACGTAAAACGGGCCTGTTTGGGCTTAATGCCTTTGCTTGGTAATAGTAGGAGTTTAGACTGCAGGAAAAACAAAATAAAAGGGTCAGCTAGACGAGCCGCTTTGTTCAGGCGACCTGCATTCACCAGCAGAGCTGCTGTGGCTGCACTGGCCTTTTACCCTTCTCTTACATAGGCAGAAGGACTAATCATTCATGCAAACATCCCTCAAAAAACATGGATGGAGACTGCAGTATGCCCAGCCATATAGCCTGTGACCTTAATGCAACATGGCAGCCCTGTTCGTCTGTTACTAGGATGCGTATTCATGAGAGGGCTTTAAAATATATATATTCACCTTCCCGCCGCATTCCCACTTTTAAACACTTCTTCAGCCGGCAGTATTGGCACTGATTTCGGTGGTGCTGGTCAATGGGACAGTTCCTATTGGCACGACATGAGTATGTTAAGTTCCTCCGTACACTCCTCTTGAAGAAACTTTTGCATCCCTCGCAGGTGAACTGGCCATAGTGTTTGCCGCTCGATTTGTCTCCGCAAACCACACATTCAATATGCTGCTGACTCTGTCCAGAATTTTGACTCCCCTTGTCCCCGGCGGTCCCCGGTGTGGACGGGGGTCCCGGCTGGCTGGGGGTCTGCGGAGTGTGCGGCGCCGCCGACGCCGCCTGCTGCTGCTCCCTCGCCGGCTGCGCTGCTGGGTTGGGGCCGCTCGGAGGTCCTCCGGCCACGTCTTCCTGCGGATCTCGCCAGACGCTAACTACCATTGCCATATCTCGGCCCCGGAAAGTGCTATAAAGCGAAATGATCGCCGGTGTTTATGAAGCGTAGAGGAGAAAAAAATAGATCTCAAAAGACGGGGCAGTGCAAAGTCAAATCGGAGCACGCAATCTCATATGGGGTAAGAAGGGGAGTACAACGCGATCAATACATTCAAAATACAGGAGGGCGATTGAATAGGCACCCGATCAGGATATGCAAGTATCGGGAGGCCAGTTCCAAGGTAAATTGCAGTCAGCCATTCAGGAATCCCTAATCTTGTAGGAAAACCCGAGTCCAGACGTAACAAATTGCAGTTTGATATAAAATAGCCACAAAGGAAAGGCAGGAGCGATTCACATGGACGCTGGAACGAGTAAAAAAACCTTTTGCTGGAAAGACACGCGATCCAAAGTGCTGCGGAGATAAATTCCTTTCTCTTTTCTTCCCCTTGCTCCTTTACACTCCCGTCTTCGCCGTATAGGAGGGGAGGAAAAACTGAAGAGCTGGATTTTTACATCTATATTCTTAAATAAACCTCATCATCTCGCCCAGCAGCGAAAGAAAACCGCGTCGCCGAATGAAGTGCCCATGTATAGTTTCACCTCTCTCCAGCAGGAGGAATGGAGATACGAAGAGAAAAGATAAAAAAAGAAGAGGAAAAACACCAACAACTAATAGAATATGCAAGAAGAAGGAGAGACCCAAAAATGAATGCGCTTAAACGGGAGGACCAGCAGAGCAATGTTTCCGAAACGGGGGATCTGCGCGAATGTCTGTATATAGTGAACTTTGACACTACTATTGAAACTGACACGTTTCTATGGAGATCGCTGCGCCTTATATGGTGCTCATGTCAAGGAGCCAAGAGAGGGGCTGCTGGAGACTGATAATCAAAGGCGACTGACTGGCCAGAGCCCTGCATAGAGGAGGAGGAGAGGAGGAGAGGGGGGGGGATAGGGAGAGAGAGAAAATGGGAGGCTAAGGTTATAGCCAAGCCCTCTCTTTCTCTCCATTGGTTAGAGTCCCCCTCTGTTCATTCACTGCAAAAAATGTCCATCCCGATAAGCCATTCGGTCTCGTGTTCAAATCTTAAAATGTTATTTTTTCATGAAAACACAGGAAAGAAAAAAACATGCAAGTGCAGTTTACTGAATTCCACTTGTTTCCAGTCTCAATCCGAAGCGTTTGTAGGATTTTTTGGGGGTCAATATCTTGAAATTAGACAGAGTCGCCTGTACGGGGAGATTCCTTTAAAAATGAACAGAGGATGTGTTAAAATGTAAAGTAATGCGTTTATTTGCTTTGGAAACAAGTGGACGCATCTCGCCCCGATGTAAGATTCAGTCTCCTATTTGGTAAACCCAAGATTTCCAGACTCAATAGCCCACTGAAGCGACTGATAGCTGAGGATGGATATTTTTTGCAGTGTTGCCATCTACGACTGGAGGGGCTGGGGGGCTCTGACAGGCACAATTTACATTGAGCTCGCCCCGCGCTGCTATTTACTTTGAAACCTGATTAGTATGGGCCGTCTATTGTCACCAAAAAGAGGAAGAAACCCTGGATAGAATAGCTGAAAAAGCGGGGTAAAGGCAAGGGGGGGACAAAGGTTTTACGCACGACAAATAAACCAAAAACTGTGCGCAGCGGCATAAGGGGGACTCTGGCTCAGAAATTCCCCAAAGTTTCTAAATGGTTTGTCTCGGACTAGTATCTTTATTATAGAATTAACGGGTGTCATTATTGGTTTGAAGCGGATTCATATTTTCACACGTTGTTTTGTCTTTGGCATGCGCATTGCGGTAAATCCATGTCTGTAATCGGCACAGTCTCGCTGATTAAAACTTACAATTTAGTTTAAAGGAGCTTATAAAGGGAGGAAAATGTCAATGGGGAGACTGATGCATTAAAGACAGCGTGTTATACAAACGGGATGCCGTGCCAGCGGCCGAAAATCTCTAAAAATAGACGGAGCAATAAGCAATATTCAATAATTACCGAGGTCCTGTAGTCTCCACAATCACTGAGCTGGTGTCACATTATGTCTTAATAATGACAGTAATTCAAAATCATGTGAAGTTGCTGGGAATTTGCATGGGGATTCCGGCTTTTTTGTATCAGGGTTTCTGCAGGCTTACTACCTCCACAACTCAAAAATGTCTGGATCGCGCTGCCATCTAGCGTACATTGTACAATTACAACCTCATATTAATGCATGCACAAGTCATCCAACATGAATTTTTTAAACTTAAAAGTTGATTAAAAAAATAAAATAAGCCCCAGTTTTGCGAAAGGTTTTCTCTCGCCTCTTCCGACTTTCCGGAAAGTGCGGTCTTTTGATGTAAATGATGTAGAACAAAGGCAAAAACTTTAAAAGAGCAACAACAAATACAGGCTTTACTACAACGAAAATAAATAGTCTCAAAAGTAGACTACCATTTTGATAATACTTCATTTAGATTCAACATAAAGTCAAAATGACGCGCGTAATTCCCCTTCAAAAGCGTTGTAATACACCATGTTGGAAAAGAATAACCATTCATAATACATCAAATTATTGTTTAATAAAAACAAACAAAGTGGTCGTAAGCAGATCTTTAAGCACACAGAGATATTAGCAGATATAATGGAGCGTAAATATGCAAGTGCCCCCTTTGGAAACGCATAGGAGGGATGGGTTGTTTTTTAAGTATTCAACATGAGAGCTCTCTCTCCCGTCCCTGTCTCGGACACTCCACTGAAACTCCCCGGCCATGTCTCCAGCTCTTTGAAAAGGTGAAACCAATAAGATTAAATCGGACAAAGAATTTTTTTCTGTAAGTGTATCATTAAGATTTAACTCCACAGATTGGAAAGGGGCTCCGCAGGAGAAGAGGAGAGTGAGAGTGAGAGGGACAGCGAATGGGAGCAGGGTAGAGGCTCTAATAGAAAGCTGGGAAACGGCGAGAGAAAAAGGAGAAAGTGGACAGCAGGACATTAAAAGAAGACGCACCAGCGACGGCGGTTACCAGTAGAGGAGCAGCTCTCTACCTGGATAAAACCAGCCGCAGATAAAGGCAAGTACGCTATTTATTTCTCACTTCTCCTACGCTTCACACGCATGGCTCTAAAGCGCAAAGCTACAATCTCTGTGTTACGCCACATGACCGTTAACTTCAAACCATGTAGTCGACCCCGGCAGTGTCAGAGCCCCAACTTTTTTAGTGGACGATCGCATCTTTCCTCCACATTACCGCCGATTATCGAGACTCTTCTATCCGTTTCCCAGCTGTCCTCACCGATTTGTACATCAGATAGCAGTAATGTTATAACAGGCTGCTTGTTGTGCCGCTGGACATGGGAGCTATTTTGCACGTCTCGTGCACCTCACCTGCGAGGCTATTTGTTGTTTGAACACATAGTGAAAAGATCGATAGCAGGCTGTTTGTCTCAGCGATAGTGTCACCGGATTAAGAGGCTGAACAAGGAGACCAGCCGCTGCCCATCTTTTACACTCTTTTCCAGGTGCCTGTTTAGCCACTACATACTGTCAAATGCAAAATAAATAATAGAGATTCACGCAAAGAAAAAAAAAAAAAAAAAAAAAATCTCACGCATAGGAAAAAGAACACGTTATGTGTGAGAAAACGCTACAGTGAGTAAATGTTAGATGACATGTAATGTGATTTATCAAAGCAGAATTATTGATAGAAAGGGACTGTAATAAAAACTGACTAAAATAAATGATGCAGCAATGTAGGCCAGGTTAACTTAGGCTATTCCAGGACAAACTGCACATTAAACAGCTTTGT
Source organism: Seriola aureovittata (assembly GCF_021018895.1). Classification (NCBI taxonomy): domain Eukaryota; kingdom Metazoa; phylum Chordata; class Actinopteri; order Carangiformes; family Carangidae; genus Seriola; species Seriola aureovittata. Next base: position 12,165,332 of record NC_079368.1, read on the forward strand.
AAAATAACATTACATAATAACACTGACCTTAATCCTGGATGCATTAAACTCACGCTAATTAATAATTTTTGCGTGAGCCAAGTGATATTTATTTTTTCCATTTCCTATTCTTTGAGGTTTCTCCCTTTTCTTATTTGAGCAGCAAAATGTGCACGTCTCTATAATGTATTAACTTACTGAAGAATTACATCATCACATTATTATTAAACACGTCTTTCAGGTAGTGGATGTCTTTTGCGCAATACACACACTGCAATCTCATACTGGGATGAAGTGAGCTTTGAATATTAAGGTTCAATCTGACATTTTCTGTTTCTATCAAAATTTAATAATCCACGGGTGGATTATCGATGACTGCTTAAATTTCCCCTGTGTGAAAGTTTTGTCAGATACTTTATTGGTCAAATATTTATAGGGATAAAAAGCACATTTTACCAAATCTGTGACGATCAGTTAGTGATTCCACTTTTTACACGGGTACGTTGGGACCTTATGAGGCTCACGGAATGCAGCGTTTAACGCAGCTGAAACCAACAAGCAGCACTATCTGTTGGGAAAACACTGAGGTCATGAGTGCAAGCCCCCCCTCCCCAATAAAACAACAGATGACCACAAGTTCGCGTTTTGGGGGCATTTAAAATGATGCAAACAGAAGCAGAGATTTATAAATGGTCGAGCTTCTGTTTGTTATCGATTGTGTGTAATCACATCAGGATTATAACCACAGCACATAGTCAATAAGACATTGCATGGGCTTGGATTCGCTTTTCAAGGGGGCCTCTGCTCTAAACGTCTCCTGTGTACACACAAGAGTCTTATGTTTCTGGACCGCGGGACAGAGGGCCACAGACAGCTGATGCTGATCCCTGCGACTTCAACATCTGCCAGCAAAATTATTCATATGATAATTCAACAACCGAAAGCACCTTTAATGCGTGGAACTACTGAGCATCTTTACACATCTGCATGCTGGGTCCTGATCTGAATAATAATAACAGACACTGAGTAATAGTCATGTCTGGCAATAAGATGCAGCTCAAAAGCTCAAAAATAACCCCACACGTGTTGCTCTGTGCTTGTGTGTAGAATGGAGAAGTTTGTCACTGAAGTTATTTTCATTAATAATGAAGTTACTCATGATTTAGTAAGTAAACACTTCTGCGCTGCTGACAAAGCCATTACACGCCTTTGCCTGTTAAGCTATTTACTGTAGATGGTAATTTGTACTTTCTAATATGTTTTCTTTATTAATTGTCTGAGCATATAAGATCATTAACTTTAGGGCAACGTGTTTCACATTTGGTAAAAAAACAAGCTGTAGATGTAGCTACACTGTCTCACAGCATAAGTGCCACACTGACAATAAATTAAGACAATACATACGTTGTTTTACCTTGTTTTTCTTTCAACAGTATGTTTTGACTATAATTTCTTTTTACATAATGAGCTTCAGGATCATTTTCTTGCTGCATGTAACCTGGACCCTGCAGTGACATATTGATTTATGCTGTTTTAGTTGGGCAACAAAGGCAATTTTAAAAAATTTTTTTTAATTAAGATGAAATCAAATCAGTCAAAATAAAATGACATTAAAGCTTTCGACCTGTTAGAAACAACAGTGATTTTGACGTGGTTTTAAGACTGGGACCTAAGATACTAAAGTGGAGTTGGTGTAACTCCTATCAACACCTCTACAGCCTACACTTTAAAAAATGGCACTTGGAAAAAAAAAAAAAAAGTCTGATTTTCACGGTGCACACTGCGCTACTCACAGAACAAACATTAACACTCTCATATTTCTGTAGCTCCAAATTTAGAAAAAAAAATCAAACTTATTCTAATGTTTGAATTGGAGGTTTTGTTGCTTTGAGTGGTTGTGTGTTGAAAAGGGAGGAGGGGTTGAGGGTTGTGTGTGTGTGTGTGTGTGTGTGTGTTGTGTGTGTGTGGTGTGTGTGTGTGTGTGTGTGTGTGTGTGTGTGTGTGTGTGTAAGTGGGGGTGCTTCTTTTTTGTCCAAATCTGATCCCCAAATTATTCTGGGGGCTCAGATTGGTGTGAAAGGGACGAGAAGGTCACTTGAAATCGCCTTTTATCCGCTGGCTTTTTTTCTATGGATCAGCAACTTTCAATAGACATAATCTAATCGCTCTTAATGGAAAGGCCATTCATGAGAAATAGTGGAAATATCGTTGAGCCTATAGTCTTCAGCCATTTAAGACCGAGTCATTTAGCAGACAACAAAAGTTCACAAAATAGCATGGCTATTAATAATTACTGGAAACTGCAAAGTGTCTCTCTAAAAACAGGCAAAGTTTACATGTCAAATTAAAACGATGCAAACAGCAGTTATAAACCAGCCAATTTCTGTTATTTCGTCATTATTTTGTGTATGATTTTTTTAAAGTTATCTTTTAGCCCTAAAAGACTTAAACTGTAAAATTGCACTACCATGTGTATCATCCTCGCTCGTCTGTGGACATTACTGTTTATTTCCTCATTATTTTTAATATGGCCTCCCCTCTCCAGAGATTTGAGACCCTTCACTTTTAGACGTGATGTATGAAAGTCTCTTTCCAGGGTTTTTGCATCCCAGACTATAATTGAGGACAATAACTGCAATGACTTTCCCAATTAGGCTTGAGGTTGGAGTTAAGTTAGAGGGACTGTCAGTTTATGCTATGGGCAATGGCTTTATTGCTCACTAACCATCATTTCTTTAGAGCCTATGTGCTAATTACTCTGGATGGTCCCAGAGACGGAGATTATAAATCCATTAGCACTCAAACCCTCGTGGTTCCACAGTGCAAACACTGTAATTTTGTAGTACACCAAAAAACCAAACTTTAAGTACCAGAAGCTAGATGAAGGGAAACAGATTTTCAACAGCGTGTGCACTTCTTAGGGATCCACTGTGAACGGAAGCCCAGCGCATATCAATCAGCAGCTAAACTGAAACACACAGTAAACTGAGCAGAACAGAAAATGAAATGACAGGGGAAATGTTTTATCACAGAGATTTGACTGCCCATGGCTTTAGGTATAGGTTTAAAAACGACCTGTTTGCATTACTGTGTCAACTTATTGTGCCATTGTAATCAGAAATGATCAACACAAAAGGCTGTAATTTTAATATCGTGGGTTCTATTTTTATGCAAGTTTGGAAAAATCAGTTATTCGTGTTCCCGGAGTGCCTGTGAAATATCCAGGGAGAGATGCCGCCTTAAGGAATAAAGTGAATTAAAATAAGACTTAATACCTGGTTTGACTGCGTTTAAAGAAGGCAACACAAAAACCGGGACCCAAACGGGGGTGCGTGAAGGCATCTCACCCTTAAAGTAATTTATTTCAGGGAAACCGGAGGGCAAAGGTGGAATTCTTGAGAAATTCAACAAGGATAAGGGAGCTTTAGGAATTCTGCACGCAGATTACCTTTCATCCCATCCTCACATTATCCGACAACACACAGTAGAAATATAGCTCCGCGACAAAAGAGCGAGATTACCCTCCGACACAGAGGAGTGCAAAACAATTTTTTAAGAAGTATTGCGATTATTGGGAGAGTGGAGGGGGGCTGGGGGGGGGGGGGGGGGGGGGGGGGGCAAGAAGAGAGAGACGGAGGGGTGGGGGGGGGTCAACACAGTGGAGGAGTGATTCCCTGTGTGCTTCCAAAGGGTGGGGGTGGGTTGGTGGGGGGGTATGACATGGTGAAGCTCACCGTTCATAAAGTGTCCCGTCAGTGTCGAACTGGTGGACCCATGCAAAAAGAGTTTACCCACTTTTTTTTTTTTTTTGTGAAACTGACATGAATATTTATGACGTGTAAATGTAAATCAAACTAAAAATATGAAATAAGCAAAGCTGGATGAGGATATGACTCTTTCTCTTCTGGTAACTAGCAGATAATTGTTGCGCAGTTTGCTGACGCTGGGTCAGAGTTTGCCCCCCCACCCTCCCTCTTTCCTCCTCTTTTTGGTTCAAGTTGTTTGGTTGTTTAACTTGTGGTTTGTAACTAAATGAGTGGCATCACATCAACACTGCATTATTTTTTTCCTCCATTTTTTTCCCCCAAAACCAACACACAGCAGGGGCTTAATTAGAAATGTAGTGTAGCTGAACCATCAACATGCTGGAGCTGAAAATGACTGAGCACACTGGTGCAGTGTAGTTTACATCAGAACAGAGAAAACAGGAAAAGAAAAAAAAATTCCCCACAAACTCTCAGAGACAGTTTGAGAAAAAAACATATATATCTATTTATTAACATTTAGCAACCTTGAAAGTATTTTTGTGTCAGAAATGAATAGTAACACGAAACTGCCATTAAAGGTTTACTTTATTTTCAACACTCCTAGACAACTGTAAAATATTATTTATCATTATACTATAATATAGCACAGATAACACAGCAACTGTGTGAAATTTTTTAAAAAATTTTTTTCAGATTGATTTCTGACTAAAAACACTATTAAAGCTAACATTTAAACCAAAAGACACCCCCCCATCCCTCTTTCTCTGTCACACACACACACACACACACACACACACACACACACACACACACACACACACACACACACACACACACACACACACACACACACACACACACACACACGACCAAAATCCTCTTGAGGTTTTGTGTATTTTCATTTGAAAGGTGTGTGTCTGGTGTTTGCGTATGAGGGCACATGTGTGTAAAAAGACAGGGAAGTGAAGGTGTGGAGGTGGCCTGTGTTTAGTGTCCAGACCTGGCAGATTGTGACCTTATCAATGTGAAACTCTTAAGATAAATTATTCATAGCACCTGTTTGATGTCTCCGGCCAAAGAATGACAAAGGTGTAAGATTTAAGATGCATCTCAAAGCCATGAATATCAGCTGCTGTGCTACCTGTCTCTTTTGTAGGGCAGAGAGAGAGGGAGGGAGGCTGCATTTTAAGCAACAAAAATGAACAATTTGTCTCCTAACAGGGGTTTGCAGAAGCGAGGGACCAGAATACAGCCACAGAGAGTAAGCGTATGATAATCTTCTCTTGCAGATGCATTAATAAAACTCAACCGTAGCTCAAGCTACCATTTTCCATGTGCAAGGTGTGGCTCCGGTCACACATTGTCTTAATGTCACATGACTCACAGGTGTCCGGTGATTATGTCGGTCACTGTGGCAGGCCACCCGCACTGTCACTGCCTGCTTTCTTTTTTTCTCTGCACTTTAATTTGAAACTTTGAAACTTTCATTTGAAAAGAAGAGTTTGTGTGAGTGACTCGGTGACGCTAACCTTGCCCTTTGTAACCAGGTTTGTGTTGTGTGTCTCCTCGCAGGCAGAGAGCGACGTGGCGGCCAGGAAACACAGGGGGACGTGTCGGTGTGGTGCAAGGACTGACACTGGGATGAGATGTAATTTACGGCGAGAGCTGTTTGATTATAGGGCAGTGACGGTGATACCACTGCTTAGTATGAGTGTTGGGATCACTTGGCATGACAGCCCTGTTGTGACAACCTAGATGTGCTTAATCATACATGTGGTAAATACAACATTAAAGGTAAATTAATAGCCACTGTCAGAATAGATTTTAAGAGACTAAGGTCAGATTTTGTTTTATCTTTAGCTACATCACTTGACTGTGTTTATCAAATATGAGTCCAAGCTTTTTACTCAGAAAGGAATCCTGGAGCTTAAATTCTTTTTCAATGATTTTTTTCCCCCCTTTCTTTTGGAAAAAGACCATAGCACGCATTTTGGGAAACTGGCAGCTTTTCTTTTCATAGCAAAAGGTCAACATAACAGTAACTCAGTAACAGTATTAATAAAACAAATACGACTAGGATGGATCTTCATGATGATATATACAGATGTACTGCGCATGAGCTTGAATCATGTGAGAGAGAGCGCTGAAGGAGCGCAAAGGGGAGACACTCACAGACACTCTCACACGTTTGTGTGTTTACTCCTCTGTGTGTGTGTGTGTGTGTGTGTGTGTGAGATAGCCAAGTCAGTTTCCCTCAGATGTTCCCTTTGACCTTTGACCCAAGAGTTGGGGTCAAGCCCTGACAAATGAGATGGTCGAGTTCTGGCCAGAACTGCAAACATTCCACAACAATCTCCTGTCCTCCTCCCCTCTGCTCATATCCGTCTTTCCTCACCCTTTTCACTCCTCTCTCTGTGACTCTTACAAGACTTACAGAGAGTCAGAGAAAGTTCTCATCGCACACAAACATGTTTTTATTGTATTTGCTGTGGGAATCTTAAAAGCACACACCCTTCAAATTAAAAATTACAGCACTGGGTTAAATTTAATATCCCCGACATCTGCCTTGTTTACAGAGGGAGAGAAAACAAAAGAGTATGATCTTAGAAGAGAAGCCGTGTTAAAGATTTGGATATTACATCCCTGTACGTTGAAAAGCACACTGTGCGTGTTTGGAAAGCTTGTCAGTGATGTCAAGGATGAGAAATGTTGCAGGGTGGTTTTTTACACACGCTGCTGGCTCTAGCATTTCCGGCAACATTTCTCACTCTGCCTCCCTCACACCATCCGCTCTGCTGCAATATCCCCACATTTTTCCATCCTTTCACTTCTTCCCCTACCCTCCCTTTCTCCCTCCCCGCTCGCCGTCTCTCTGCTCTCTGACCGCTCTTGCTCCCTTTACCTCCACCCACTATTTTCTCAGATTTTCTAACATGCCATTCCAAAGAATGTTACCACCTGTGTTTTTAGGGGGGAAAAAAGGGGGCTATTGGTTATCCTCTATGGGAAGCTGTTTAAGGTAAGTGGCACCACCTATTACAATGACATGGCAAATAATGGCTCCGGTTGTTGTGTTTCTGTATGAACTTTTTTTTTTTTCATGCAATGACCCCTGGCTTCCTAAGCATCACCACCCTCCATCAGAGCTCTAGCTACAAGTCACTGCCGTAAAAACACACGCAGTCACTATCAATGAATGTCAGTAGAGCAGCCACAGTGCCACAAAGGAGCCTGGAGACCAACAAAGCCGACTGATACAGTAACACTGAGTGGATCAAGCTCTTGAACTTGCTTTCATAATGATGTAATATTACTAAAAGGCAATGCAACACAGCAAAGACCTTAATAAAAACACATCAATCCCGATATGTGCGTATGTGTTGTTTTTTTTCCCCCCTCTCCTCACTCCCAGTTGAATTGTGATATCATTTGATGTTGGCTGTTATGTGATTCATCGGAGGGTACAGCTGCTTCACATGGATCTTGGCCTGGGCTGGACTGTTTTCCTCACAGGGCATCTAATCACATGACTCAGTCACATGGATGGATCTGAGCTCTAATAGGCCGTGCACTGGCGCATCACTGTGGCGAATCTGGGTGCATGTATACAGCTCTCCGCTGTGAATAGCAAAATGGTGGGCTGTGCTTTAGGCGAGAGGGCAGTGAGCTTCCTGTATGTCTGTGGGTGGGGACACCTGGATCTTAGTCTGTTGATATGATGATCTACAATGCAAAAATAATATGTCGTCATAAGGACACTGCACATAGCTCTGAAGCGGAAGTGAAACAATGCAGTGCCACATAACAAGGTTGCGGCTGGGAATGGTAAGAAAAGAGGAATCACTGCGGGGTTCTAGCGTCTTCCTGATACCTCCCTCGTTCTCCCCCTCCACCTCATGGCCCCTGTTTCTCCCTCCCCTTTTTTCACATCGCAGTTATGTCCACGCATTAATGACATATTTGCCACCTGTATAAAGCTCTCCTATCACTCTCACCATCGGCCACCGGCCTGGTGGGGTTAAACCAGACAGCAAGTCACAGGGAACAGGGAAAATATATGTAGGCATATGTGTGTAATCATAGCCATGTCCATGGTGCAGTTCAGCTGATTGTGTTTACGTCCCTCTCCTCCTCCTCCTGCTCTGTATGTCCACAGGCACCTCAAGGATGTAAAGGAAGGGCTCAGAGCCACTTGATTCCCTGCCACCACCCACCGTTACCCCAGTGCTACCGTAGCATGGATGTCTGCCCCTGTCCCCCAGGGCCTTAGCGCTGCTCTCCCCCACCCCTCCTCAACCAGCACGCACCCACCAACCCAGTCCCCCGACCCCCAATCCCTCCACCTCCCTGCCTCGCTCCCTGATTCAGTGTGTAAAAGCGCCCCCTGAATGATGGATTACTGTGTCACCGCAGCCTGCGAAGGATTAATTTGTTTCATTGATTTCTCTTTAGGCAGAATGCCAGCGTCTGCCGCTTCCCACCTTTTCCCCAAGACTCGCAGCTGTAATAGACGGTAATGGCCTAAGACAAATCAACCCGTTTCTTGTAAAAATAGCACCAAATAACCCTCCCCACCCTCCAGCCTGCACTCTACTCACGAGCACATCGGGGGGTGGCACGATGGTGGTGGGGGGGTGTTTGATTCATCCTCATCCTCCATCTCTATCTGGCTATCCTTCCATACCACCGTCACTCCTTATCCCGTGCTGAGCCAGAGGAGACCATCCAGTCACTCTAACAAAGCCATAAGTCTGCCGTACTTACAGGCTCCCTCTCAGGCCTCACAATGGATGGGTAATGACAGCGTTGTCTGGAGGGGGCTGTGGGAGTTGGGCCATTCTCTCCAGTAATGGAAGCAGTTACTGCCATTCCCTACACACCTGCAGGAACAGCTAACTGTTAACCACCGTGATCTATGGCAAGGCCTTACCGCAGTCGGCTAAGGTTGAAGTGTTGTACTGACACCGGTGAATTAGGGCATGTCTGCACAACACATCTTTCTGTCTTTGCTACGGTGCATGAAGTTATCCTAGTGTAAGTTAAAAGCTGTGGAAAAGCATTGGGGTTATTTATAAACAAATCTGTACCAATGAATAAGTGTTGGTACAGCTCTCAGCACTGCAGACTGACAATCCAGCATTCCTGACATTCACTGATTTAACGCAGACATAAGATGCTGCCACATCTTTACTAGCCTGTCACTGCTTTGAACGATGGGAAACCCAAACTGCCTGTAACATTAAGCACACCACTACAGGCCGACTGTCCTCCAATGCTTTCCAATCCCACAGAGATTTATGAGCAGAACCAGATCCATTAATCCATTGTTGATTTGCTGTGGCTGCCCTGCAGGGCTTTTGGGATCAGATATCATACAGTGCTGAAACTCACCCCGTTGTGCAGCGTGGTAGACTGTAACACCCTGACCGTTGCTACAAATCCTGCACCAAGGATTCAGAAATTAAATACAAGTCAGTGCTGTTCAATTTTTTTTTTTTTCAATTCACGGCACATTTAAAACTGCTGCATGTCCACGACCAGCCTCATTCACTCACACTCTGACAGATAGGTGAACTTTTGACACAAAGCACTGTCACTTACATTAAAAACTAGTATATGAAACAGAGTGACAACCCATAGAGGGCTCAGTATGAGTGAATTAGAGCTGGTACACAATGTGATAATGACCCAGGCTGCAGGGAAATCTCATCAGCTCCCTGCAATCAATTTAACAGTGTTTACAAAGCCATGGGCTGAGGTTCGTGCTTGGGGAGACAGGAGTGGTCACCTGGTGTTCCACTAGATCCCCCTGCTAAGCTGGCCTCTCCTGGGTAAACCTCCACAAAGCCCCCTCTTGTTGGACACCACCAGGTCCTTCAAATACTCCTCTCAGACAGAGGATTAGGTAATCTCACCATGATACTGTCTTTTTCTCCATTTCTATCATTTTTTCCTCTCTCTTTGTCACTCTCTCTCTCTCTCTACCCGTCCATCCTCATACATTACATCCTCCCTCCTGCTCTCTCTCTGGACTGTTGAAGTGCTTGTTCTACTCGGGGCACATCTATCCTCAGGGGTCCTTACGTTCTTAAGTGCCTCCAGAAAAGGTTAGTTGGCAGGTAATTGTCCAGCTGTGGTCGGGCTTATCTTAATTGTGGGTGCTTCAGTGCAAACTACACCTCCTTTGATGAAGAGACTTATGTGGAATAAAAGGGGAAGATTGGAGAAAGAGACGAGACAGGGATTTATCGCTCTGAAGTGTATTTGATATTTTTCCTTTGGTTGTTTTTACTTTGCACTTTGGCAATGAACAGTATATGAGTATTTCTGTAATTTGTAAATTCTATTTTTGAAAACATATTTTGATAGGACATATTATTTCTTATTACATATTTTTGTGTCTTCATCATCCATTTTTACTAAACGTCTTTCCTGTGCATCATTGGATAGTTTTCATTATAACAAACATGAATATGTGTTTTGACTGTTGATCCTACTCACAAGCAATGCTGACCTCATGGTGTTAAAATCCATATGACTAGATCTTTGGCCATTCTAAATCTATACTTCTATTAGCCACCTGATCATATATATATATATATATATATATATATATATATATATATATATATATATATATATATCCATGTCAATAGGAAGCTTTAGGGGGGTTAGTGTTTGCATTGCCCCAGTCAAAGGTCATGACTGACCAATAAAATATTTCCAGAGCAACATCAATAACTCCGACATGCAGACTAATACAGTATGGGATTGTGGGTAGGGGGAGGAAACATGTGGTGCTTGCTTCGAGCAGAATGGATGAACAAGAGGCCAAAAGGTTACTGGACAGACTTCGGCCCCCTGCCCCTGCACCCTCTCATATGAGCATTTGATAGCGACAGGCGCAATTATAAAGGTATACTTCAGACAGGTCAAATGGGAGAGGGCAAAGTGCAGAACCTTTAAAGCACTGGCTGGAGTCAAAGGTTAGGATGGACATAGGACATCATAGAGTGCCGCTGGGCAAGGGGTAATGGAATCAGAGCTGTAAAGAAGCAGCCTGACGAGAAGGCAAAACGGGATGAATATCTTTACTTCATTTATATGATTATTTTCACAGACCGAGAAAATTACATGAGCTGCTCATGATCAGAATCTCAAATAATGACATTCAATGCTGTTGGGCTTGACTACAGTAACGACTTGTTTGATGTGTTTGTGTTGTGTATTTGTATACTGTATGTGGTCCGTGGAACCATCAGGTCTCATGGCTATTAAATATGAATAGCCCAAGGTCAGGGAGGGTCGTGGCATGCATTTAGCACCAGTGACCAATACCAAATGTAAAGGTCAAAGTGGAATTGCCCGAGTCTGAGCCATACGACGTTTCCTTGTCCATATTTATGCATCCCATCGGCAGTGATTTATGGAGGGAGATAAGCGTACGGATGGGAAGAAAACACTCTCTTTCTCCTATCCCGTCAGACTCTGTAAATATACTACTCACTCATATCAATCATCATGTCACAGTGAATCGCCACTGTATGCTTCCCGCTCAAATTAAAAACTGTCTTTGTCTTGCTCTGCCTTCTCCCTCCAGCTCTGGGGAACACACTGGCGGTATTGTTGCCATTTCACAAGCTTTATATTAGCATTTCAAACAGCTGTGGTACAAAAGTAGTGAGTATGTTCAAAGTCAGTGGAATCCTTTAGTTATGCGCCATCTTCTATGGATAGATTCCATACTATATCAATCACACACTATAGAAGTAAGGTCCTCAATTGATCTTGAAAATACTGAGGAGGAAATGATATGTATTTTTTTTGTTAAATTCTATTATGTGAAGAAAATGCATTTTTAAAATATAATGTTACCTAACTTCTATTTGTATCTAGACAATGGTGTTATTTTATTCTCTTTTAACGGGCCTCCATACATTTGGTTTGCATAAGATGAAATAAAATAAGTTAAACGTTTATGCTGTTACTTTCATCAGAATTCCAGGGCATTTCAAAGAGTTCAGGTTGGAGCAGGTTTTATGCTTATAAAACAAATCACTGCCGATTAAGATCAATTTTCCCTCTTCTGTCCTCTGCAAGACTGAATTCCTGTTCTGCAGCCAGACGGGCTGTTCAGCATTTTGCAGGAGCAGCCGCTCTGGGGGGGCCTTGGCTGGGCCAGCGATTAACTCTATATCCCGGCTTTTAGATTTTTGTAGGCCTCTTGAACATGAACATGTTCCCCATGTCCCTTTGGCTCCTTAAATGTGAAAACCAGCCCGTCACTGGTGCACCACAGCCTTTGCGAACTACCCCCAAGTGGTTCAGAATCCAGCCAGAGAAAAGTCCAAAAAGAAAACATGCATTTGAACTGCCAGCCAAAGCGGAAACATGGTCTAGTAAGCTGCTTTTTAACCTGAACCATAAAGACCTATTTTCCTTTCCTCCAATAGTAATAAATTTGCTCTTTTCCTTTATTACACGTTATGTTTTTCCATGGTAAGATCAAAGGGTGATAATTCGCGACACCATAGGTACCAGTGTAAATTACCTGACACTTTCTGTTTAGTTCTCCATTAGTCTGTATTCCAGCTTGCATTCAACTTGAATACGACAAAAACCTCTTTAACACCACGAAAGCTGCAGTAGCCAACGTGCAGAATGTTTTTCCTCGGAAATCATATCAATTTCATTGCACTGACTGTAGAGGTCAGCTTTGAGGATCAGATTCTTACCATTTTAATACCAACAATGACATTTCCCTCCACACCAGCCGTTACACCATCTATCCTTCCCCTCCCTGTGAGAACAACAGTTCTAAAGGCCGTTTATATACAGGACAAGTTCTCTACGATCTGTCACATTCATCTCTATTTCCCATTCACCATGGGGCATTTGAATCACATCAGAATCTATTACCACCATGCAGATTCAGCCCCCGCCAACAATACAAATCATGATAAGATGGTGCAGTGACTCCATAAACACCCTTGCTTATATATCACATCATACGAGCTGGGCTGGATAGCAGATCCTACTTGTCATCCCTATGTGATCGTCTATTTATATGGATGGGCTAAATGCATGGATATCATTACATCTCTGTCTATCTTTAACCTGTGTCTGTTACTATCCCATTCAAACAATAGATATAAATAGTTTGTGTATGCGTGTGTGTGTCTGTGTGTGTGTGTGCGTGCGTGTTTATCTGTGGGAGCATCCATCACTCAGCGGTAGGAGTTCCAACTCAGCTGCTTGTGAGGAGAGATTTATGCTGTAATGCATCAAATCAACAGACCTTTACAGTAAAATATGATTTTATCAATAGGCCTGATCAATAGTGCATGCAAGACGCTGTGTAATTATTACAGAGGTCCGTATCAATAAAACTGTCACGCATGACCTCCCGCCAAACGCTATGGAGCCGGGAGTCACAGACAGTCGAAGAAAGGTTTGTGTCGTGGCCCTGAGATATTTGATTACCTGTACATAAGGCCATATCTCTGATGTACTGTAACTTATCACCACATGCCGGCCTGAGATGAGATTCAGGCAAGGAAAGTTTTACCAGCATCTACACCAACACCTTTAAAACTATATTTACATGACGTGTTTTACTGACCAATTAATAGTTTCATTGTCAGTGAATTGTGTTTCCTTGCACCTCTGCAGACATTAGAGATTATAAATGATAGAGACGCAGATGACTGTCTTTACCGGAGTGAGGATCATTTGTCCTGAAGCAAGGCAATCCAAGAGTGGAAGAAAGACTGTCAAAAAGAGCTTTGAATTACACTGTGGTGGGAGCACTCTGCATTAACACACACACACACACACACACACACACACACACACACACACACACACACACACACACACACACACACACACACACACACACACACACACACACACACACACACACACACACACACACACACACACACAACACACACACACACACACACACACACACACACACACACACACACACACACACACACACACACAACACACACACACACACACACACACACACACACACACACACACACACACACACACACACACCACACACACACACACACACACACACACACACACACACACACAACACACACACACACACACACACACACACACACACACACACACACACACACACACACACACACACACACACACACACACACACACACACACACACACACACACACACACACAGTACACCAGAGAGAGAGAGCGTGAGGCAGGGACCAATGAGGCAGTTTATATCGGGATTTTGTTTCACAGCCACGGCCTCCTGGGAGAGAGGGGTCTGCCAATAACACTTAAGAGACAGAGCAGGAAAAGTAAGTGCTTTTATTACAGCTCATCACTCATGTAATTTCTGGCAGCATTTGTGATTACAGATCAAGTGATTGACTAACTACACATTCGGCGGCTGAGTTATGAACCGGGTGCCTACCATTCCAGCCCCGGCAGATTCTCCATGTCAGCTGTAACTCATCCTCTCTCAGGGTGCTAAATCAAAGAGCACACTGCGGCCGGAAGAGTTAAATAATAGCTTGAGCTTTATTGTAAATCTGTCAGAAATTAAACCTGCACAGACGTCGTCTTGGCCCTGATGTTGTACTGCATGGGGTGAAGACGCTGGATGGAGGGGATCAATACAGGCCCCGATGGAAGTATTGATGGATGACAGATGAAGTTGGTGTGTATGCGTGCGTGTGTTTGTGTACTGGTGTGTATATGTGTGTGTAAGGGGTAGGATTGAATCACCCCGGGGTTAGGTAGAGAGCACGGCTCAGGGTGTTTAATCGACAGATCTCACCTTGAATCGATTGGCAGGAGTCTCGCAGGGCAAAGACGTGATACACACAACCAACACTTACTCACACGCTCCAACACAAACCGTGGGGAGTGTAAGAGACGATGGGGTGGGATGAGGATGGATGTCTCAATGCCATCAGTACTGTATGGCTGTATGTAGTCAGTGTTGAGTTTGTTGCTGACAAAAGCAGATCTAAGACTCAATTCAAAAGCACTTATTATTTTAGTGATCATTTTCCAGGAGTAGCAATTCAGTATTCTTTTAAATACCTTTGCTTAGGTTCACATAATTAACATTAGTATCCTTCTCTTTCCTTTAGAAACTGGGATAAAAGTAATAAGTAGCTTTGGCGTGTATATGTATTCTTTGTCCAACTTAACTGACAACACTGTGATGAAAGTAAAACAGGAACAATAAAATATCCAATCGATATGTCAACATAACTCATAAGTTGAAAACTTCATACAATGATTTATCAACGTAAAATCAGCTCTTAATGTGGTAAAATACTTATTGTTATTATATTGCTATCATTAGTAGTACTAGTAGCAGTATTAATTTTGATATTAATATTACAAAGAATTCATTCAACTTTTATTTGTTTACATTTCAGAGTGATTAATCTAAACCAGCACTGTTAATATGTTACACAGCACCAAGTTATTAACAAAAAGGTCCTTTCTGTTAAATGTAAATAATGAAAAAAAAAAACATTATATGTGCTACTTAAAATGGAAGAGGAATTACCATGTGGTTGTGGTTGACACTGTGGCAAAGAAGCAGTTTGTGTACAGTGCAAGACTAATGAGGGACGTCTCTCTAAGAAACATGAAGAACAAAACACAGCAAAGAGCAAAGCAAACTCAAAGGGAGCTCTGTTTCCTGTAATGATCCTACTTACTTAGAGAAACCTCATCATATAGCATTATCTCCACAACAAATCAATTTCCTCACACTCAAAAGAGCCATAGTAGCATGCACATGTGACTCATACTGCAGAAACGGGCAGCCATGAAAACACTCCACCGTGAAATGTCTTACAAGAGGCCAAGATCTGAGAGGGCGTTATGTCTTTAATAAACAACATACTGTAAGTATTAAAATGAATGTGGCTCGGTAGTGTGCAGGGTTTCCAAAAAAGAAAAAAAAAAAAACTCAGCCCTCTCAAGTTCTGTTGACATGTTGAAATGTGGTGATTCAAGGATTCTGCATCTCCTACACGCAGCTTTGACTGTAAGACAAAAGTCTAATGCTTTCAGATGAGGTTAGGGTTCATGAGTGTCATTGACTGAGTTGGTTTGTAAGAGGAGCATATTTGCCAAATCACAGTGTGGGGTAAAGTGGAGCCCTTTAATGCTGATCTGGAGTCTGTTTTGGAGAGCTCTTGCAGTGCAAAAGAGACTGTTTGTCAGTCACCTTGGAGCCAAAAGTATTTAGCTTTGTATGTGGTCTCCAGAAAAAACATTATTTAGTAGATAATAGAGTGCACATTCTCTCTCCATAGCCAGTCATTTTCAGGGACTGTTGGGAAAAAATGCTAATGACTTTATGGATGAGTTGTGTATTATATCTGGGGGGTTGTACAATAAATATATTTTGATTTCATGTAGTTGACATAAACTGACATAAAAGGGTAAATATATACATTTCAAGCATTAAAACAACAGGTAAATATTAAGGGTCCACTGGTGGACAGACCTGGTCTGTGGATTTTTATAGATTATTCCAAGAAGTGTTAAAGGAAGAAACCACTCTTCTGTGTGTAGGACAGTACCTGGATGTTTCAGATGAGGAACGAGTTGGAGAAAGAGAGGCTTCGACTTGCTGGAAGGAAGGGGACATCTGAATTTGTTGTCCAGGGGTCAGACGGGGAGAAGAATTGTAAATGGGAGACTCAATTTTAGTGTGTAGTCTTGTTTTTGAATGGTGACAAGAGGCTGCCCTCTGAGCCCCAGAACCTGTACATCTCTCAGGAGGTCTGGGTTTGTGCCTGAGCTTGGGATTCTGCACAACGTTGCTATCACTCCTGGATTTTTGGAGCAGTTCAGTCAGATGTGTAGATCTCTCCTGAAAAGACAAAGACATATGAAAAAAAACAAGAATAAATGTGAAAACAGCCTGTTTTTGTACTCACAATTTGCTTAGTTACTGGGGAAATTACTTGATGCTATCCTATAATATAAAAAAAAAACAAAAATGACCGAAAACTACACAATATGTCAACATTCTTTTTTTCTAAGGAATGTATAGGCTTTTTAACTTCATTGTTAACGACTTAATGTTTGTATGTTAGTGTTCGTGCAGCAGTCCACTACTAAAGTTACACCTCAAGCCTGCCAACCACTTAATGTATACTTTCTTCTTTAATCTCAGCCAAAGTGATTCAGTGCTGCCTCTCAGAGTTCAAAACCACTTACTGTAGCTCTCTTGGACATTATAGTAAGTATAAAGAATAAGGGGTTGAGGGCCAGCAGCCCTGTGATGTTGCCAGGTCATCCCGATGTTTCCATTCACTCTCTTACTGTCAACAGTCTAATAAAAGTAAAAATGATGTTTGGATTGTACTCACTGAGACTAAACAGGGAAAGTAAAAGAAGTTTAATATGTGCAAACCTGGAAGTTTGTTTGCCTTTGAAGACATATGCAGCTGGATCGTTCAGATTTGTTCTTTGTGATAATCACATTAACACTCACCTCTTGAGCCTCAGCTAAAGCTCTGCTATGAGCTTGTTGTCCCATCAGTAGACGGGGCAGGGTGCTGGCAGTGGGTCTGCATTGCTCTCCCTCTGACCTAGGTAAAAGATGTAAAGTGGTGAAGACCACGTCTCTGCTTGTTCGGCTTCTGAGTGGTTCTTTCCTCAACTCCAGGGGCCCTGCTGTTCTGCAACCTCTCCCTCTCCCCTCCTGGTCAGATGTGATTGATGAGTGGCCATTTCCTCTCCTGTCCATCCCCGTTGCAGACCTGGCAATGGCAAACGCTGAATCATGTAACGCTCCATCTCCCTCATCTTTGTTTGGTCTTTCTTTGCGTTTTTTTTCCTCCTCTGCACTCTCACTTTCTTCATCTTTCTCCTGCTCCTCAGAGCCCTCTGGTCTCTCCAGTTTGAGATCCCGAATCCTGTGCTTGAAGTCCTGCCAGGAGGATACACAATATCTATTTAGGTTGTTCCTATTGTGACACAAGTATCCTAAATGCACAGTCAAATGACTTTTGTAGCAAAACAGACAACCTGTCAAAGTAGGTGTTTAGCTGTATCAAATGATATGATTTGTCGTAACTGCAACGACTTAAATTATTAACTCAAAACTGATTTGCTTAAATTAGAATTTGAGATCCTTTGCTTTCCCAAAAAAGCTTAATAAAAATTCATGCAACATTCATGCTCACAGTGACTTTTATATTTCATAAACAGTGTGATAATGCAGCAAAACAGGCATTACTGTAGCATTACACCAATGTAGTTCAGTAGTGATTTTTTAAAGTATATTTTTTTGGCTTTTTTATGCCTTTATTCGATAGTACAGTAGAGAGACAGGAAATGGGGAGGCAGAGAGAGGGGGAATGACATGCAGCAAAGGCCGTCCGATGCGGGACTGGAAGCGGGGCCAACTGCAGCAAGGACTGTAGCCTCTACACATGGGGTGCCTGCTTAGACCACTACGCCACACGACGCCCCACAATTTGAAATTTAGTAATTACATTTACATTACAGTTAGTAATCACAGTTAGGCTCCATTACTTTAACAATTTAAGGGTTTGCTTGTTGGCTGTCCTACCAGGAGTTTGATGGAAGCCTGATATCACTTTCCTCTCATTGCATTCAGTGGAGATACCGGTGCAGGATGTGATAGCTTGATGCAGAGACGGGAGGTGAGAAATGAGCCTCCCAGTAGCAAAAAAAATGACTTTCCATAACTTGAAATGCGCATCCTGGTAACTCCCAAAATTTTTATTTATGTTGTACATTCTTAGTTGCCTTGCCAATGTTTACCACTGGCAAGCCCAAATGCAGCTAATTAACTTGGTTTTGTGAGTTAGAGACTTGGTTGAGAGGTTGGAGATGTTGTTAAACCACGTTGTCTCATTTTCTACTTCCACATACAAATACAGACAATACAATGTACAGTATGAGTGTGGAGGCTTTGAGTGTTTTTAAAGGGATCATTGACAGAGCTGCGCTGAGGAACAAAAGTAATATAACAAGTAATGTAACTAGTTGCTTTTGCTGTTGAGTGATTAGTAACTAAAACTGGGCCAAGGTATTTCTGATTGAAGTGTATGTGCAGCAGTCAGACTTCGGTTACGTATGCATATACATGTGTGTGCTGCATATCTGCCTGTGTGTGCGTGGAGATGAGAGAATTGCCCTGGTAAAGTTGTCTTCACCATTGCACAGTATAATTCTAATTGGCTTTATTAGGGGGCTTAAATCTAATACCAGCTCTGTGCGCTGCCTTAGGCTCTATGTGTGTGTGTGTGTGTGTGTGTGTGTGTGTTGTGTGTGTGTGTGTGTACCTCTTTTTGATGTTTATGACTTACCATATCTCTCACAGAATGTTCTGTATGTAACAGACATGAGTAGATGGACAAACACAACTCTACCACAGCTATAAAACTAGAATACCTCCTCAGCCTCAGCCTGGTGCGGCACGTCTCTCGAGTCTGAGAGCAGAGCCCCAGTCAATAGGCAAATACAGAATTTAGAGGTTCAAGTTCAATGAAGCAGCAGCACTGTAGCACCAGATGTAATGATACAGACTTAAGGCAAAAGAAAAGCTGCATGAAACTGCACCGCAACATTTGACCCCATTTAAAAACTTGATACCAATTAGAGAGTTCTGAGTGTAAATTATTTAAGAGATCTCTCTCGCTGAACACACACAAATATTTTTTATGGGCATGCACGCATGCATGCATGAATGTGCATGTGCACTGACACAATCTCACACATTAACCTATGAACATATACACCCATTCCTGTGCACACACGCACGCACGCACACACAGACACGCACACATACACACACACACACACACACACACACACACACACACACGCGCACACACACACACACACACACACACACGCGCACACACAGATTCCACCATGCTCTGGAAACAGACTTCTTAATGAAGCCTTCCCCAAGTGAAAGTAGAGCAGGAATACATACTGGCCCATTTCTGCCTTCAGTTCACCCTCCTCTCCTCGCGCTCTCTCTCCCCCTCACCTTCTCCACATCATTTGTTTTATTCATGTTTCGTTGTCTTTCTCTTTTGTCTCAATGAGTTAAATCACAACCCCTAATTTATGGCTACAGGCAAAGACACTTCCACAAACAAACTGGCTGATGAGAGTGGATGACTGAAAACATACGCGCAGAGTGGTGTGTGTAAATCTTAAAATGTCTGTTACTGTCTTTTTATCTGTGGTTATTTACATAAGAAATGACAACGTGTGTATAAGAATGGCTGTGATGCAAAATGAAAAAGGCTGTGCACTGGAGGAGAGGGGAAGTGTGTGTGTGTGTGTGTGAGAGAGAGAGAGAGAGAGGGGGAGAGAGAGAGTAAATCCAGTGACATTGAGTGGGGAGCACTCAGGTGTGGTGAGAGGATTATACAAAACCCTGAGTATGAATGACAGTAAACACCTGAATGACAGAGAGATGGGGAGGGGCGGGAGCTTGAGAGTTTTTGTGTGTGTGTGTGTGTGTGTGTGTGTGTGTGTGTGTGTGTGTTTGTGTGGCTCTGGGTGACAATTTAGTGGTCCTCACTGATATTCTGAGAGGTGAGTGAATATATTTACTTCTTAATGTTTTGAGGGTTGTGCTGTTTACCCAAGTGCAACTTGTTATACTGTATCACTCGCTACTGATATGTTCATTTACAGCATGTAAAAAGAAACTGGAAAAAATGAATGAAAGAGGGTTTGAGAAGCAAACAATGGGTGCGTGGGAATGAGGATATCAACAAGGCAGGCAGGGAGTGTGGAAGAGGAAGATATCAATCAGGAGCAATCCACTGCAAGAGTTAGGGAGCTGTTGAGTTAGCAAATGGGTTACAGATTGAGCTATACAGTATGCAAGTAAGTCAATAAATGGGCTATAGAACAAGAAAGAGGAGGTGTGTTTATCTTACTTGCACTGTGTTTTCTTTCTCTGCATGCTCCGTCGGTAGGGGACTGCTGACATGGTCTCTGAGGAGAGCTTCACATTCTGGGTGATCATATTCTCTGTTCTCCTCTCTGCTCGCTGAAACACAAACACACCTCTCAGAATCTCCAATCATCACTTTAAAAGATTTTTTAAAAAAGAGCAATAAAAAAAAAAAAAAAGACATTAAAGTGCTGATTTTCTCCATTTCATAACGCTTCAGTTGCCATGTCACTATTGAAACACCATTTAAAGGAGAGAGTGTGTCAATTTCGGTTGCTGTGCAATTGAGCAAGCTGGAGGCAGGTCAAACTATCTTACGTTGCATTGTCAGTACAACCCTGTTGATTTTTGTTAACTTGCATGGTTAAGTAAAAACGTACATTTTTTTTTTTTTTGCAAGCTATTAGCAGGAATGCCAACACATTCGTCCCCCTACTCTTGTGGAATGCTCAAAAGTGTTTTTAACCTTTGGCTTAAGGTTAAATTCAGAAGAGAGCAATACATGTCAATTCCTAGATCTGCTCTTAGTGAAATCCCTCACCTCTAGAGCTATATCGCTGTACAGTGCTGACTCTACATGAAGCGTGACCCCGTTTCCCCCACGGCGACCCCCTCCTTCCCCTCAGCCTTGGAAGATAGAGGAGCACAGGGGAGAGGCATGCCAAGGCAGTAGACACTTTTAAGCAAAGATTAAAGGTTTTTCTTTTTAATCAGTCATTTGGCAGCGATGTTAGCATTTCACCCTGGTGCGGCTAAGGATCAATTTTTAATGCTGCTGTGCAGAGAGCAGACAGGGTGATTGGCAAGAGAGAAGCTATTTACAAAGGATCTATTTACAAATTTTCCATAGAAATATGCAGAGGGCACAATTGACATCTCTTACAGAATTTTAAATAAGCTTTCTCCCTCTTTTCACTTTGTCACGAGGCACGACCTCTGTGAGCCCCCGATGATCACTGCTCTGCGAGTATGTGTCAATGCATGTGTGCGCGTTCGCTCGCATGAAACTCACATGTAAGAATAATAAAGGATTCTACACCTCTCCCTTGTGTTGCACTGTGTTGTATTTCTCCGTGTTGCGCTGCCAGGGGCTGGGTAACTAGGTCAATCAACCCTGGTGTAAACACATCACAAGAATCCACCAAGAACATGCTAATGACAATGACTCTTTTTTAATTTATACCTCTACTTTTCCTACTCTTCTATGCCACAGTAAAGCTTTACATAAACACAGTATAACTCCTTGAGGGATGTCAACCTAAGCTTGTGTACATCTAAGGAACAATACTAGCAGGTAGTGGATGTTCTTAAGGTGCGTGCCCTCCTTAGCAACAACTACAATAAAAGTCTAAGTTATGACCATGTTTGTGGTTGTTGACTTAAACTGACTTAGTACAAAGACATGTTTCTTTGAGTGGGACAAGCATCACAATAATGTGAACCTACAGTAAATTTGAGTGTAGGTGGTGATCTTTGAGAGGTGTACCAGTCTGAAAGGACACAGTCCAGCACAAAAAAGGGACAGAGAACTGAAATCTTCAGACCCTCACAAGTTCATGTCTGTGCTGGCATGACAATACTGCAACCCCCATATATCAGTCTTCAAATCCATCCGTGAATCAATCCATATATCCATCCATCCATTATCCAACCGTCCATTCATCCGTTATCCAGCCATCCATTCATTCATTCATTCATGCAGTCAACCAGCCTTCCAGCCGACCAACCCACACATCATTGATCCAATGATTGACCCTGCACTGGCTGGATCAATACTCTCTTAAATGGCATCATTGTAAGCGCTTAGGCACAATGGCCAGCCGTTGTTTGTGCAGTTCATTTCCAAGGTAGCAAAGCTGTGCAGGGCTCTAACCCGAGTCAACTCTCCTTTCCCCTCCGCTTACTTGATCACACCAAAGGGAAGAGAGGAGGGCACTGAAAAAGGCGTTGAGCAGCGAACATCCTGTATACATGCAACAAAAGGGGCAGTGGTCCGTGCACAACTACCTGTAATGACTCACGATGACTAGATACTTCAAATAGATGCCTGTAGATACAGCAGTTTTACCGACACATAACTGCGCTGGTACACAAGCAAGACAGACAGACAAGAGTAACAGCATACACTGAAACATTAATAGATAAAAGAAGTCGTGTGTGATGGTGCAGATCAATATAATGAGGTGCAAACTGAGGGTAAAGTTAAAGTGAACCATGAGACACACACCTAGCACAACTAAATAACTATAATGTTACACTATGTAACGCATTTTTTATCTTGTAGAAAGAATTACTGCAGGCCACTGTAGAAAAGGTATTATTTAACCAATATTAACCTGGAGGAGCAGTAGGATTCAGCAGACTCATGTTCAGTATATCACTGTGGAGCCTATTGTGGCTTGGTGTGCATACAGAAACCCTGTTGGGTTAGAGCTGGGGCTAGGTCTTGGCACTAAATGACTGGGACTCTGACAAGTCTCGGAGTTCTGTCACTGCGGTTCACAGGTCTTGTTAGCCAAGGTGTCGGCAGGGGTGGAAATGACTGTGTGTGAGTGTGTCTGTGTGTGTATGTGTGTGTGAGGTGAACATTAGACAGCACTCCTACCTCCACCTCCTCACCTGACACCAGCAATAAAACTAAACAGGCCAAGGTGCTATGCTATGTGTGTGTGTGTGTGTGTGTGTGTGTGGATGTGTGCACGGAAAAAAGGGGCATGTGTGCTGCAGGGTTGTTGCTGCTGTCACCAATTTGCCAGGGCCTCCAGATGGGAGTTGGAGCAAGGTGACGGAGCTGTGGCTTGATAAACACAGAAGCCCTGCTTCGATTTCCCATCCAGTCCACTTTGGAAACACATGGTTCTTCCTGGGCGCTCCTGGCCCCGGGACGAAGGAGGAGGAGGAGGGGGCAAGAGGGGAGGAGGGGAGGAAGAAGGAGAGCCACAAGGGAGATAAGGTGATGGGTGTGCGGTGAGGGAGAGGAGCAGTCAGGAGGAAGGTTGAGTGAGGGAGTAATGAAGGGGAGGTAGAGTATGTGGTAGAGATAGGAAGAAAGTAGAAAGAGGTGACAGGCCTTGTGGGATCAGGTGTATTGACTTCTAACCAGATGACAGAACTTCTATGCTTTCATGGGCTGAGAAATAAAGATAGAGGGATGTGAACTAAGAAAAATGGAAGTAAACTTCAAAACAACCACTTACACTGTCCAAAAAACATTCTTTAAAACAACAGAAACACACAGGCTCAACATCCTCTTCTGAGTCTTTCCCTCCATCTCTTTCACTTTTGCTTGGAAACAACTTGCAGTGTTCCGCCTTTCAACTGACATCTGAAGTTTAAAGACCAGCTCCAGTTGGAGGAGCAGAGGAGTGTCAGTGAGGGAGGTGGGGCACCGAACTCCCCTCTGCCCCCCTAGAGAGTTAAGGAGATCACATTTTAACCCCCCCCCCACCAAACCCCAACCTGCCGCTCCTCTCCTCCATGCCTCAACACCAACATAAGAGGACAAGTGTGGGCTTTAAGCACCAGTGATCAAACACGAGCGGCTGCTGGGTGTGCTAGGCTCAGGACGGTTGGCCTAATAGGATTGGAAGCCCCCAGGTGAGCCAAAGGACACCTCCAATCAGTGTGATTAGCCAAAGGCTGAGCAGCATTTCTAGCTATAGCACTGAGAGTGATGTACAGTGCTAAAAGGATCACATGGGTTGTGGAGAACGCAAGCAAGTCACGGAGCGCAGTGCCATGTTGTTTGATGGTGCGTGTCAAAGTTTTGTGTGGGATTGATGGAGTTTAAAGTTGCACGCAGTTTTAATGTGTCAGAATGATCTTGAGATTTTGAGTGTTTGCTAATCATTATTAAGTTCACAGAAGCGTGTGATGGGTGTAGCTGTGGAATAATCTTGTCTTTCTGGCTACTTATAAATACAATGTATGTTGTATACATGTATGCGCACAGCCTTAATGCAAGACTACACATGCATAGGCACACACAAATGTGATGCAAGGGTAAACACGCACATCTGCAACATGCCCAGATACACACACACGCACGCACACACACACACACACACACACACAGGCTTTTATAAACTCATCATATCCAAAAAACAATTACGAGAGACTGAGCTCATCACTGACTAAGCAAAAGTCATCCAGCGTGTAAAACACACAATATAATTAGCACACATCAAGCTGCTGGGTCCTACTGTGCATTAATGATGCTTCCCTCTGAAGTGAATTATGGTGTGATGAGTGAAAAGTGAGTGAGGAGGGGCTTTGAGGAGGAGCAAGACATAATTTGGAGAAAGGGAAGAGAAGCCAGTGAAGAGGGGGAAAGGGGAGAAGAGGAGGAATTTGACTGGTTTACCTTCGGTGACCCACTCTCGCTGCTCCAGAAACAATTAAAGATTAAAGATTAAAGATATGAACAATAAGGGATGGACGATCGGGTACTCACTTGTGGTGAGGGCCATCATATGCCAGGTACCACAGGCAACATCACACACCTGCAATAAAATGAAAACAGTTTTTAGACTTTAAAACAAAAGTGTAACATTTCAAAGCAGCTGAGAACTTTTCCATGCATATGCACTTTTGTATTATGCTAAATCGAATGGAACTGTAATTAGAGAATAAATGACACATAATGTTGATGTGGTAAATATCACAGTGAGGAATCATTCTCAACTGTAAAGCATAGGCCAGTTAAGGACAAAAAGATTTTGATTCAGAAAGTTTATTGTTTGGAGTTTTTGCTTACACCTCTTTGTGCAAGATAAGATCTCCATTAAAGATTCACTTGTTTTCCAGGAAGGATATGTGCAAAATGTCTAAAGTTATGATATGTTACTTGTCTGGACTTATGCTATATATTTTTTGAGCCATGTACTTACAATATCGCAAATATGTCCACCAATTTTCAAACCCAGTGAAATCTGTGATTTTAATCATGGTAACACGTTTTATTTGGTTGCCTGTCAATAGCATCATATCCCCTGTGCGCATGCGGCGGCATTTTGTTTGTGTGCCAGATGCGGTCAAAATTTACTTTTTATACAGTTTTAAGGCATGTTCATAAGATACACTTTTTACACTTGGTCATTTTAAACTATGTATTTTGCACTTTAGCCTCCTCCCTAGATTTGTGGCACCTTCACCAGCTGTGAGAGGCTAAACACCTGCTTTGACGTCATTGATTGGGGTGTGGTCAGGAGTGCTATATTCTTTAAACTTTACACCCATTGAAAGCAGTGCAGAATCAGCTTTTTTAGCCGTATGTAATTCAGTGTGGACTTACCCTTTAAGAATTTATGCATATCCAGCTAAAACTCATATACTGAGAAAATCCTGCGGCTTTCATCTACTTGAGGAGCCTGAAAACATAATTTGTCTTTCACTCACTCACTCACTCACTCACTCACTCACTCACTCACTCACTCACTCACTCACACACACACGCACACACGCTCACACGCTCACATCTACCTTTCTGCCTGCCAGTGGAACAGACTGGGGGGTCCGGAGCCTTTTGAGGCCTGGATGGCCACTGACCCGGGACACACAAGGGATCTGACCCCAGAGAAACAGCTCTCCACCTGCTGCAGATATGAACAACAGGGGTAAATGTTAAGAAATACATGCCAGTGCTACGATGACAAATATTATCTTAACTATGAAAAGTAAAATGACCCATATGAGAAGGACGTGTTGATATGATCCTCTCATGTTTCCCATCCCCACCAATGTATTACCAGCACCATGGATCATGGGTCCTTGATCATATTTACAAGGGACTTTTGAATCGTAACACGCATATTTTGTGGTCAAGGCAGAATAACAGAGCTAAGTGCCAGAAGTGGTTCTCTCCATCAGTCCACCGCATATTAGCTTGTTCCTGAACCTTACAGCTCAGATTTCCTCCAAATTCAAAAAAGAAACACTGACCCCAATTAAGAACCGTTAAATGAAATAGAGAATTAAATCCTGTCAGTTTGGTTTGGTTTAGGAGAAGCAGTTGATGTACTGCACTGTATTGAGACGGTAACCCCACCCACACCACGCGCACACACTCACCTTTCTTCATGGCGTGCTGAGCAGAGGGAGCACAGTCTCAGCTGGCACTTATCAAAGACACACACACACACAGTGTATGTACTCACATACAGCAAACACTCAAGCATCCACTCACTCATACTACCTCAGTCTGCCTATTTAAACCTGCCACTAATAAATTTATATTTACTGCCTGCATTGAGGACTTTTAAATTATGGCGTACAATAAACCTGGCACACACATCTCAAAAGCTCTTTCAGGGGATGTTAAAGCAATATAGTAAGCAATTTTCCAAAGTGGATTACAAATTTCACATCCAGGTTTTATTGCACATTACGATAACTTAACCACATCTAAATGTTCCGCATAAATGGGAAATATGTGCTGCTTAATATGCTATTTTTCATTTTTTAAGAAGCGCTTTGCAAACCCTGCCAAGCAAGGGAGCATGCTGGTTTGTGTGGTGGGGGAGTCAATAATCTTTATGAGGTGGATTTTAATTACAAGGAGATAACTGAGTATCCTCCTCACGGCAGGCCTCCATCAATCTCTATTCTGCATCAAGCTGTACATAGACTTGGCGCGCACACACAAAAACGCAGGCACGCACAAACACAGACGCGCGCGCACGCACACAGACGCAGATACCCTTTCAGACATGATTGATCAATCAATCAGTAATGTATTATTTTCATCTCAGTGAAGCAAACCTTCTAAAAGCTTCTGAGGCAGGCGTTTCTCGATGGCGTTTTACCACACACACAGACACGTGCTTACACTACTAACATACACGCACAAACACATACCGACTGACAGACACAGAAACAGACACAGACAAACACACACACGTACAGAGACGCTGGCAGGGTAATCCAGCTAAAAAAGGTTAAGGCTGATGTTTTCCCAAAGAACGACCGTCTGTGAAAGGTCAGATCAATCATGTGCTAAGCATGCCTCGTAAGCAATCCATAAAGAGCTTGTTTTAAATAATAACATTTTATAGATCACCTAAAGACATAACTGTACCAGAGGCAAGCAGGGCTCTACTCTCCAAATAGTGTTCACCACGCCAAGAATTCAAATGGGACCAAACTTAATATGTTCACTGCAGTTCATTTAATGAACCAGTGGCATTTCCAGCGAAACTGCGCACACAGTGCCAGCAGACGTCTCTGTTCAACAATAGGCAATTCTTTTAACAGAATATTGCAGCACAGCAGTATACTGTAAATGTGCCCTGGTCTTGAAACAAGTACAATGCCTTTTCTCTTTAAGTGGCTGATGTTACATTTGTAGTGTAACCACTTTAATTCCATCTGTCTGGCAGAAGGCAAGTGGCAATTGAAGGAGAAGTAGTTGCCTGACACTTTGTAATGGTGTAAATGTATTAGAACTAGTTTCGTGGCAGTTCAGTCGCTCCCTATGAAGCAGAGGGGAGATGAATCAGATCGCTGAAGATCATACAAGTTAGAGACTGAAGACAGAGAAAGGTAAAACTGGACCATCTGCAACTAGCTGTTTTTGAATTCAGTTAGCAAAGAGGGCTCTGAGTTTGGCTTTTTAGGAATTGCAGGAGAGACAGTGCTTCCTTATCTCCCAGACTTATTAATAACAAAGTAGCTACAGGGATCGACATATCTTAGTAGTTTAGGGGATATCTGGTTGAACAACAAATCAATTCATTATGTACTTCATCTACCACATAACATTGAAACGGGGTGCCGTATTGCACAATTTTGCTTGGTTTAAGAGATATTGAGAGCTAATGAGGTTGAATTTGTGCTCCGAGTGGTGTCATTTGAGGACACTGAATCCTTGTTGTGTTAATTAAAACTCAATGAAATGATGTAGATGAAAAATTAGCATGGCTCAAAGCCACAGTGAGGGATACTGTTGGGAAAATAAGGTTTTCAAGTTAATAAGTTGTTTTATATATTATGTCGAGTGAATACAACTTTTAAGGATTTTGGAGATTTGAGTTAAGCTGTGTTATTTTATTGTACTTAACACTTTAGGCCAAACTAATTATGTTGAGAGAAAGACGAAACCTCTCTACGGGCTGCCAAAGCAGGTCGGATACGAGGCTCACCTGTGACAGCGGCACTGTAGCTGTCCCCTGCCTGTATCTGCATGACTTCTGCTAGCTGGGAGTAGTCGAGAAGAAAAGGAGTAGCGATGTGAATCCTGTCCTCTCCAAGTCCAAGCTGTCCCTGCAAGCAAAATAATGATACAGTGTCAGTCACAGGATTAAATAAAAGTTTAATCCCAATGATTTCATTGCTCGTAGACAGAATAGTTAAATAAAGACACATGCCAAAGTGGCATTTCAATTTTGGGGAAAGAACAATTTTCCAGTTTCGTGCGGCACCAGTAAGTGACTCCGATCTGTCTTTCATCTCAGCCTAATTCATTCTGCCCTGACATTCCTGAATGTAAGCATGGTTGTTAGATTTGTCAAAGAGGGCTTGTATACCATATCCGAAGCATCATAATCTAAGTGCATCTCTGTAAAGCCCTGTTATAATATCTGCTTCGTGTGGTTATATATGACGCAGGGAACTGGCAATTCATCTGACTCAAACCGCTGTCACTGAGGATATACTGTTAAAAAAGGCACATTGCATATTTCTTTCAGACTAAAAGTCTACTGTGTTTCATGTTTCATTTACCATCATGTACAACTGCCTGGCAATGCAATCCCTCATCGGTGAGTGTGTCTGTGTAAAAACTCTATTCAAACACAAAAGCTTAATAACCTTAGCATCTCGTGCAGCACAATAGAATGCATTGTCCTCAATTTACATCTCTTTCTCTGCGTTATAAATGGTGAGGGTGTTCAATTTGACTTCTCTCAGCTGTCCTGCTCCTGCTCGCTCCTGCAGAGACAAAGGGATTTCTGCGCTGTGCTCATGTGCACGTCAGCATGCCCTGGCATATGTTTGAAAGTGAGCACAATATGTGTGGGTTTACATTTCAACTGTGTGTGTGCGTGCCACGCAGTAATCTGGGTCTTTAATTGCTTATTCGAATGTGCGCTACTGTGAGGATTTGTAGATGCGCCGCAGCATATGTTCCCGCTGTGAGTGTGTGTGTCTATGTATTTATAGGTGTGAGTGCATGTGCTTCCATCAGAGTGTGTGAGTGTAGGTTTGCTTGCATTTTAGGTACAGTAAGTGAGCAGATGTGTCCATACCTGAGTTTTTGCGCGCCTGCATGTGTTTATACTTGTATATGTGTATTTTTGTGTGTGTCTGAGTGAATGAGCACTGTCAGGTGCTGCTCCATGCTGTGCCAGCTGCATCTGGAGCCATCTGTGTTGGGGGCTCAGTGGGAGGGGAGCGGATGACTTTAATGTACTTGAACCCCAGACAGACCTTTCCCAGACAGTTGTCAGTATGAAACCAAGACAACTGGGCCCAGTCAAGCTGAACCGGCTGATCTGGGAGGTGAGCAGGAGACAGACGCTTTGGTTACACTGTAACCCCGGTCAGACTCACTAGGGAACCGCTGGCAGTCAGATACACACAAACACTGGAATCTGTTTGTTCCAATGATAGAATAGCAGTGTTTTATATCAGAGGCCACTCTTTCTTAGCTGTCAGGGTTCTGCTGCCTACTTTCTACAGTGGAATTCAGGTTAACTTTTTTCCACCTGCCTCTGCGCCTACAATTTTGTATGTGTCTGTATCAGGAGATTTGCAACACATACAAAATATATTGCAAAATTATTTTAGATGTCTAAGATACATACAATGTATCAGAGAGAACGGGGTGGAGAAAAAGAGAAATGGGTTGATGAGGGAAAATAGCTTTTTGGTATTTTTGGTATAAAAATATGTTTTATTTCTTTTCAAATTCCAGCTAATGTTTGCACTCAAACTTCTAACATCAATGGCACTTGGTTGATTTTGAAAACCATTAAAAATACATACTACTAAGTGTTCTGCTTGTGTTAACATGTATAAATATTATTAATATCTAGTAAAGAATACAACATGTGAAACTTAAAGTTTAGACATGTCCTTGATTGTCAGGATTTACTTGTCATCACCCTCTTATTCTCAACAAAGCATCACATAATAAACGGATATCTTTCAAAATGACAACTGCATTCAACACTTCACCCACAAAACTACGAACAGCACATTGCATCAACACACAGTCCTCCAACACAAAGACAAGACAGAGGCCTAGTAATGATCTTGCAGCAACAATATGATTAGTGAAGCACAAAATCAATTAATGCAGCAGTAGAATCAATAGGTGTCTCTCAGCATATATGTCCTGCAGTTAATTAATAAACAAAAAGGACATTAAGCAGCAGAGCATCAGACTGTGGCAACGACTGTCATCAGTCATGACGTGTGTACTGATGGCATCAGCAGGAAGGAAAAGGGAAAACATAGACAGATATAAATGTGAGCATGGCGAAATACCAAACACACCCACAGGCAAAGACGCTTACACTATGTACACATACATTTGAGAGCACGAGCATGCACGGACACAAACTAATATACAAACACACTCATGCATGTGCCATCACACACACACACATGAACATGTTTCCATATTTCCTTTTTTTTTTTTCTCATGTTCTCTTCTCTCACACAGAGGCGGGCCTGTAGATACATGGTATCAATAATGCTCATTTTACTGTACTGCTGCAGCCCAGACCATATTAACACCAATTTGGAACAGGCCCAGGGTTCGATGAGGCCTGAACTGTGTTGGAACCAAGCCCGGGGTTTCCACCACCATCAGGGCGACTCCTTTATTATTTACCATGCCTGATGAGTCACCCTCATCATTACATTACAGACAGGATTGCAATTGACAGGCCGGATAGCCACACTGAGCCGAAGCCACACCTCAGACATATATAAACACATGGTACAAGCTATTGCTTCTCAACTACATTTCTCCAGCCTGAAAAACAACAGCACTGTTTGTGCTTTAGCTTCATGTAATCTGTTGCTAGTAGTAATACTGATAACTATTTAGATGAGAATGTTTTACATTTAAAAAGAGTGAATCTGAAAGCGATTGTTTACTCCACAAAACATCTGATATACCACTTTTCGTTCTCCTGCTTGCTTTAACACTTACTTGCTACCCCTGTTATGCTGTTACCATATTGATTCTGGCTGTGGCATGCGCTCTCTGACATCATTCAAATTCCTTCTCACCTCAATCATGTGATACAGCGCAGGCCGTCCGTCTTTTAGTCTCAATAGGAGGAAAACAATGAGATTTCTATCGGTAATACTATTACCAGCAGTAATAGGGTTAGAGCTGCCTGGGTTTACCTTGGTAAGGCAGCGGAGAACTTTATTAGGTTTAAGACCTTTTGCTTTTCTACTGCTACTGATACATAAGAGCCTTTAAGCCCCAGAGAGAAGAAGGTATGAGCTTAGTAAAAAAAAAAAAGTTCAAGATGACCCATCATCCCACGTCTCATCCAGAAAAAAACAAAGTGTTATCTTTCAGGAGGTGGAACCTTTCTTATTTTCTTACGTGTTGACGGGAGTAGTTTCGGTGTGGCACTTTGCGGCTGATTACAGGAGGAGTCTTAATCAGGTGGTGCAGTCTGCTCGGGGCCCCTGGGGCCAAGAGTGTGCTACATCCTGTCAGACTGCACAGAGAAACAATCAATCATCAGAACGGCTCCAAGACGGAGGAGAGAGAGAGAGTGCAGGAAGATAGGATAGATGGAGGAAGAGTAAGAAAAAAATGTAAAAAGAAGTGTAGAGTGGAAAGGAATAAGGATAGAAGAAGAGTGAGGGAGGAGAAAAGATAGGAGAAAGAGGAGAAAGAAAGAACGTGATGTGGGGAGAGGGAAAATAGACAGTGCCCTTGCAGAGACTAACTTAGAGTTATATAGACGTGAGGACGCTTATGAAAATCCAATGAGTCTAGTTAGACTAGAAGCCACCCTGCAAAATAAAAGTGCAGTGTGGAAGCCAAGGCCACGTCAAAGCTCATAACAGCTGATGTCTAACATTTTCATTGCTCCCCCCGTCTCTCTAACCTTCACCTCCATGTTTGTTTCACTGTCTTGGCAAAGCGTCATCCTTGCTGTCACGTCGTAAAAGTGATCACATTTTGGCTGTGGTTTCAAACGACCTCACAGATAAACACCAAAGCTGGGAGGAAAAAGAATCAGAGAGAGAGGGGAACAGAGGGATTGAGGTGGGCCTAGGTTTTACACTCTCTGGGCTCTGTCTGAGGGCTGTGTAATGATGCGGCACTTTAAAGAACGTCTTAAATGAAAGGCCAGAACAATCCTCAGTGACAGGTGGGATTCTTTATCTAACAGAAGAGGAGAAACAGGGCAGGGCCAACAAACACACACACACTGCCTCACATGCACATACTTTTGGCTCTGCACATTCAAAGGGGCATGCACATGCATAAACTACAGTAGATTCCACAAAGAGGATTTCCTGCTCTGTCCATGTGAGGCAGAGGAGTTGAAATGGACAAACAGCAGATCCCATAAAGGTGATTTATAGAATTTAAAAAGATGTACGTTCTTGGCACACCATGAAGGATATTAAGTGCATGAAGGGAGGGCTCGGACACAGAGCACCCCAAAACCTTTTAATCTCTACTCTGGCAAAAAAAAAAAAAAAAAAAGATCTTCTCAAAATGTTTGAAAAAATGGAAGACGTTTGTGTGTGTGAGGGGGATGGTGTGTTTGTGCAATATGAAAAAAGCCTGAAGTTCATGGTTGTGCTTATTCTGCCTCTCCTGGCAGGGCCAAAAGTGGAAAAATGTTTGGCTCACCTCTTGCCCCATCCCCCAGGAGAAGACATTCCCACCATCTGAAAAAAGAAAGAAAGAAAGAAAGAGAGAGGAAGAGAGAGAGAGAGAGTGAGGAAGAGAGACAGAGAGAGAGAGTACAATAATCCAACAGTCCGCAACAAATTTAAGTGAGGCAACATATAGAATCCTGGGGTTAAAATAGAAAAGAGAAAGAAAAAAACAAAAGCGGAAGGAGAGAAGGGAAATGCGCAGCTGACAAAAGTGGCTCAAGCATCATACATCAAGCACTTGTTACCTCTCCCGGTGCTTGTGATTGCACATGACTGCAAACAAGTCAGTGATAAAAATCTGAAGAAAGATGAGACCGATCGGGCTGGCTTTAAAGATCATCAATCACGGCCATGTAAGCTCAGATATTATTAGTTCAAGTAAAGCTGCACTCTTCCATTTTATGGACATCATAAAAGACTTTGGGGGGGGTGGGGGGGGGTGGAGGTGGAGTGGAGGAGATCCCCCAGTGTTTTAACTAGGACTGGGATGGATGTGTTTGG
The DNA here is from genome assembly GCF_021018895.1 of Seriola aureovittata. NCBI lineage: Eukaryota > Metazoa > Chordata > Actinopteri > Carangiformes > Carangidae > Seriola > Seriola aureovittata. Next base: position 12,199,433 of record NC_079368.1, read on the forward strand.
AAAAGCAGACCGGATGGATGGACAGCTCTAATGTAGTAACGCTAACTGAATCACTCACACTGCACCAGGCTCCCCAGGGGAAGGAATGTGGGATGGGAGTATAAGGCCCCACTTACAATATGTGTAAGTAAAAGTGTATGGTGAAAAGGGCTGTGGATGTTTGCGCGGTGTGATATATGTGTGTAACTTTGTGCGTGTATGACCTCTTGGAAGTTTGGTGGCAGCACATATGGACCCTGGGGCTCATTAAATGCAACACAATAATAGTAACATTGTGTGTGTATGTGTGTTTACAGTGCACGGTGTAGCTGGAAAATGAAGTGATTATGTGTACATGCGCATTTTCGGTGCAGCCAGTTGGACAAGCAGGCAGGGCACATCCCTTGGTGCAGTAGGTGTTGATTTTAGAGATCACTACCGATCACAAATGAGACCCGAGTTAAAATAAAACAGATTCAAGATGGCAATAACAGGTGCACACACTGTGCTCAGTTTTACTGTCAAAATGTGACACTTTTATTAATCTGCTGACGGGTACTTGTTTTACAATGAAGAGTCATAACTTATGTGATGACTAATGATAGTTTGTAAAAAAAATATCCATGTGGCTCTGGTTAAGTTGGTAAAAATATTCACACCTTAAAAATACATTAAAGAAATCATACTTTAAAAATATATATCAATCTAAAGTAGATTTAATTTTATTTTGCTATTGTACAATTTATATATCTTGGTCATATTCTTGTTATTGATCAGAGATTATATCTCTAAATGTATCTTGTCTAGACATTTATTCATATGTAGTTTCTGGGGTAATTGATGTTAACAGTCCTATAGGGTAGGATCTTAATATAACTTGTTTGTATATTCTGTGCGTGCTCTAACACCTGTTCACATACTGACACCTGTTGTCCAGCAGTTTTTTCTAAATGATGTGCATTTTCTTGTCTGGTGAAGAGCTATTATTTGATTCTCAATGTTGCTTTTGTCTGTCAGCCGTTACATGCAATAATATAATGAGTTGAAAAAAAGAAAAAAACAGTCAGTGGAACGATCCAAACACGTGTAGGATTTCCAGAGACGATTTTTACTAATACTTTCTACTAAAATATTTGTCAGTCCTTACCTCTGCTCCCTGGGCAATGTCTCTGTTTTCTATTTCACTTATTCCTCACAACTTTTTTTCCCTTCTCTCTCTCTCTCTGCCTGCCAGTGAGGACATAAAGGCCAGTGTGAAGTCCATCACTGCCTGGTGAATAGCTGCCCTTTGTGCCTCAGAACTTAATTCACAGACTGAAAGGACCCCAGCCCTGCCATAGCACCTCTGTGTACTGCCTGATTTAAAAGCGCTTGCATGTCCACTGAGGTCTGCCTGAAAGCTTTCTGTTGTGTTAAACATACAAGGTTAAGTCAAGTTTTGAGGATACGAAAATCACAATGCTGACATGGAAACAGCAGTTTTTTTTTTTTTTTTTTTTTTTTTTTTTTTTTAAATACCAAGTTGTGAATATAAGCAATTCCAGTGCCAACACTGCTCTCACAGTCACTAACGTCTGTATTGTTGTCAAGGAAACCTTGCTGTTTTTTATGGTTGCCTTGACCTTATTCAGTATATGGACCCTCTCACCCCTCCATGCATTACAATTTTAACATACCCAAAGTAACGTCATTACAGGCAGCTCATGGCAACAATGTCATTCGGAGGTTGTGCAGTAACTTATAATTTGTATTACCATTTCAAGCAACATGACTTTTCTGTTTTTCCTACTTTGGCATTTGTGAAAATGGATGGTTGCAGAGGGCATCAATAACACTCCAACCTCTCTACTCGTCTTTCTCTCTCCTTCCTCAGAGACTTTCGCCAGGCTTGTTAGGCCTGACACTGGCACCCTAGTGAACAAAAGGACTGCACGGCTTAGGGCTGCCCTGGAATGTCAGCGGGTTCACATTTCACATGCAGATGCGTGACCCCAGAGCCCTTTAGTGGGAAGGTGCGCTTTAACCTCACAGAGAGGCAGAAGGAGGGGGAAAAGGGGGGTAAGGGGCACCTTAAGGGGAATCTGGGATGGGGGAAGGGGTAAAAAATAAGAATGTCTGAGTTTGCGCTGCTTGCATCTGGTCTTACAATGCTATGTCTCTCATTGCCTATCTTCTCTCTTTCCCATAACACTGCTGCGCACTGTTAAACTCAGCTGATATACCTTATAGAATATTATAATTGTCGATATTCTGAAAACTTGTCAGAGCCATCTCCTTTATGTGTGATCTGTGATGCGCCCCCTCTCTTCCCCCTACTCCGGAACACATGAAAGCATTAACTTTTAAAGTGCATACTTAAGATTTCTCCCCAAATAATTGAAAAAGCACAATGGGAGGGGTTATGTAAGGCAAAAGTACTGTGAGCTCCGCAAAAGAAACCAAAGCTACTGTCATCTGCTCTCTGTAGGCCCAGCCAGGCACAGTTTCAACTCAAGGGCTTCACACTTCTATAACTTGTTCTCCTTCCCTTGCTGCTCTCCCTATCCTAACTCTCTATACCCGTTTGCCTTTCCCTCTCTCCTTTGCTCTCGATAGTGGAAACTTCAAAGACAACATGATCTTCCGCAAAAGCACGAAAACTTCAAGCTCATTTGTTTGTTTTGACCCCGAAGCCCCTTGCTGCAACCCTCTACCTCCAACGTGCAAGTCATGCAAAATACATGAGGAAGAGAGACCAAATCCAGAGCTGCCCCACCACCACCCACCCCCACCCGCCTGCAACCCTCATCCTTCCATGTGTTACTATTGTGTAACTTTTGTAGAAAGCAGCTCTGGCATATGGCACTGCATCTACTACAATGACCTCATAAAACTGATGACAAAGAACAAAGTACTAAAGTTTCTTGAGAGGCAGAGGAGTGTGAACTTTCCAAATACATTTTATATACAGTATTTCACTGAGAAAATGAAAATAAAAATCAATACCACACAAACCTGCGCGCACACACACACAGACACTCACACACAGACAGACACACACACACACACACACACACACACACACACACACACACACACACACACACACACACACACACACACACACACACACACACACACACACACACACACACACACACACACTGAATACATGCACACATTTATGTTTCCACACTGACTCATCTAGCTTGGCCTCTGTAGGTGTCTGTGTTGAGGATTGGAGTTATGATTTCTGTTTGAGAAGTACAAAAGGGCCTCATCTATCAGCAGGTTTCTGCCTCCAGCCAGGCCCGGATCTGTCATAACAAGGAAATAGAGACGATAAAACCTTATAAAAAATACAACACAGTGCAAACTATGATGCTAAAAGTTACCTAAGATGACTATAAAGAAAAATCAAAAGAGACCAGTCAAGTTTATTGTACTCTGTCATCATCTTGCAGAACAATCATGCTTGGGTAAGTACAATGCAGCTGGCTTTGGATGATGTATCGAGGTGTAAAATATGACCTGCTATTCACACACATGATTTCTGCCACTGTGTTTGATTATTACATAAAGAATCAAATCACTTATTATACCCTGAGCTTTACCTGAGATGAGTTTCCTGGTTGGTTCAGTGGAATGATGATGTTATGACTAAATTATAAAACCGGTCTTTAAAATTGCCTTAATTATGTTGTTAACCTGTCGTCAAAACATCATTGCTCTCACCTTAACGATAACTGTCATTTTCAGTGCGTATCTGAGTCACAGATTATATTCCGCAAAGAGATTAATCTATATTCTTGTCAGAGTACTTGATTGTTCATTTGTGCAGTCTAAGCTGTGTTTCTGTGTGTGTGCTCTCTGAGTTTTGCAGCTCTGCCCTCTAATAGCTGAGACATCTATAGCATCCACAGCAAGGCCAGGGGAGCAAGGGAGCAATCCATAGGCCTGCGTAGCCATGGCAACTAAACAAGGAATAGGCTAGATGTCAGGCGAGCATGGCTAAATTACCCATTAGAGAAAGCAGGAAGGGGAGAGAGGGAATGCTGGTCAGGGCACAAGAGGCTAATGGGGAGATAAGATGGCCAACATATAGACTACACAGACACACACACACGGACGCACACACATATACATACACAAACACAAACACACACAAACACACACAAACACACACACACACACACACACACACACACACACACAACAATGGGAAAACATGGGTGTCACATATAGACACATAATGAAATAGTTCAATACAATTAAATGTGTACTAACTCTCACAAATAAACATACAAACACAATGTGCACATGAATTAACACACTTATTAACATTATAAACATATGCTGATATACACATGTGTACGCACGCACACGCACGCACGCACACACACACACATACACACGAGTATACAAAGGGAAGACAAAATGGTTTTAATAAAGACGCCCTCTTGGAGAGGTTGCTTGTGAATGTGAGCGAGATGTATTTATAGGAATCCTCCTGTGAGATCCTCTCTGCTCAGCCTCACATTTGTTCATGAGAGAGAGGAGGAGGGGGGGGAGGAAGAGAAAGAAAGAGAGAGAGAGAGAGAGAGAGAGAGAGAGAGAGAGAGAGATTTCTTCATCCTAATCCTTGATGCATGGCCCACTCCTTGAGTCTATACTAATGAATAAAAGAATAAAGAATGAATCGCTGTAAGTACCTAAACCAATGCAGGTGTGAAAAGGTAAAATGGGTGTTGGCCTGATGGTTTATTCCTGCTGTGCACAGACATGCATGCACTCACACACAATTATAAGTATCCAAACAAGCTCATATACTAACAGTGGGAACAACCTAGTCTCTACACTGTACACGCGCACACACACACTACACAAAACGCACACACACCACCCCTCCACACAGAGTCAGGCAGGCTCCTCCTGACTTTAATGCTGCACATTCATTTGCATGCGCCATAATTAGCGTCAGGCACACAGAGGCTGGTCCTGGGGGAGCTCTGTGATAACCGCTTCCCCTTCTATTAGGGCTCTCATTCCAAGAGTGTCAGACATTGCACATCTTCATTGTGGGGCCTGCAGCACATTGGCTCAGTGGAACCTCTGCTACTGTAGCTACTGCTGAAGTATGCAGGAGGCAAGGCAAGACGGCGGGGATAAGGGGCTGGAGGACAGGTGGAGGATGCTAGATTTGGTGGAGGGTGGGTAGAGGAAGGAGAACAGAGAAAACGAGGACTGAGAGGCGTAAAGAAAGAAAAGGAGTGAGGTGATAAGTTCGGAAGACAAAGAGAAAGAGGGAAAGAGAGACAAAGAGAGGTAGTGCATGGCAAAGACGGTTGCACATTGTGCAGCAGACAGACAGAAAGACAGGCTGGACAGAGGTAATGAATGCAGTTATTAAATTGTTTCAGCTGCAGAGAGGTCTATTCTTATGCCATTATAAAGGGAACAATTTATCCCCACTGATCGGCCCTGTCTCCTTTCTCCTCGCTCACTTTGATCTGCCAGCATATTGCCTTGATGTGTCCTATTCAATAGCGAATCTGGGGCAATTTTAATGCTTTTGTACCTCGCCACCGCTCCACTTCTCCCTCCCTGTTTAAAAATAGCTGTTAATTATAAGTGCAGTTTAAATGTCTCTAGTGACCCAGAAATGCAGGTTGGAGTGAGAAGAAGGGATTGAGCATCTCCAAGTTTAAAAAGAGCGAGACACTATTTCTTTCCCTCTTTATCATGCTTTCTTCAATCTCTCCTTCCTCCTCACACCCCCCTCCACTTCTTTGTCTTCTCCAATCACCTCCCCTCCGATTCCACTTCTCCATTCCTTTAGTGTTCCCCAACATTTCTTTTACTCCATCTCTCGCTCTCTGTGGTGTTTTTTCGGCTCTGTGGGAGTGAGCAGGGCTAGAGGATAGGGGATTCAGTTCCTTCTCTCAAACACACGAGAGAACTGCAGCGAGACATCGGAGACCATGGCTGTGAAACCGCTTCAGTCTGCAGATTGTATGTGCGTCACACCAAGTCTTTGTATCGCTCTCCTCAACTTCCTCCTCTTATGCAGCTGCAGGAGTGGGATGTTAAAAGGAAAGGCATGTGAAGGTGCGCTAGGTAGCGCGGTGCGAGGCAGAGGTGCAGAGTATACCTGTGGGGAAGAGAAAGGGCTGTGCAGGGACCTGAGGTGTGCACCTGGGGGGAGCAGTGTTATAAATAAAGCATTAGCCTCTTGAAGGGAACAGAGATGTGAGGGGCTGTCTCTGCAGCTCTTTTTCCCACTAACTCTAACTAACAGTTAACCCGCAGGCATGTACATGTACTCCTTTCATCGCTGAGGAGGTACATGTAACGGTACAAAATAATCACTAAGAGGCAAACTGTGAGACTGTCGTGTCAAAATCTGGACACCCCTTTTTACTTCAGAGAGGTCAGAGATAAACTTCTATCACATGAGAAGTGGCTTATGTGACATGGCGCATAGACTGATCCATCTGCTTGTGGTTGTAGAACTGTGTGAAATAAAGTTAATAAAGTTGAAAAAATGAATACCAAATTGGGGTGATTGTTTGGTATTCTCTACACAAACCATAATGTCATCTAACTAAATGTGGGCAACTCAAAGTATTTCCGAACCCTTTATACGTCACTTCTACACTGAGGCCTTGTGACCTCTCCACTGCACAGCTTTACTCTATGAATATGAATTATAATTAAGAATAAAATACAGACCACAAAACTTCCTCTCACAACTGCCTCTACACCGATCTTTCTAATAAAAATATGACACATCACAGTAAAAAAAAGTCTCAAAGCCATACATGATTATATTTTCAAAGCAGTTTCTGTTTTGTCATTTAGTGTGCAGTGCAAGGGAGATGACACTTATCATACAGTAGTTTCATATGCATGATGGTGCAAGGACATGGTTTATGTGTAGCATGCTGAACCCCTTTGACACAAGCATTGTGACACCGGTTTAAGTTTCAGGGTCTAACGCTATGTTCCACACTGTACTGACCTTACACGGTGTTCTGTTTGTTTGGGGTAGGACACCTCACAGCACTTCAAACATTGCAGGGTCAAGGGCAGGTTTGTGCTTATTGGATTGTTTAAAGTACATCAGGTTGTTAAGTGACTTGCAAAAAAAGTTAGCTTGACAACATATTGCTCTATTAGCAGACTGCATGGTTAGTGTCATCTCCTTTGCACTGCAAACTACACTACAAAACAGAAAGGGCTTATTCGTAGAGTGCTGCTATGCAGTAGAGAGGTCACGAGTCCTCAGTGTATTAGTGACATAAAAAGGGTTTGGAAATACTTTGAGTTGCCCACATTAAGTTTATGACATTATGGTTTGTGTCTTGATTTACCACCAAATACCAGACAATCACCCCAATTTGGTATTAACCTTTGCAAATACACTGCTGCAAATACAGAATAATGTGGCTCTAATAATCAGACAATGTACTGTATATCAATGTATATTGAATTCAGATCCTATTCCATCTTATGTTGAGATTTACTCTGACTTTAGTGTTCACACAAATCCTAGTGAAAACAATGACATGAAACTGATTAGCAACACATAGCGGAAGAATATGAGAAAAACTAAGGATATTGTAAAAATTGTTCTAAGCCAATTAACTGCTCTGCACCTCCACAAAAATATTCTTATCTCATGTTCTTTTCTTCCCATTCTCGAGGTGTACGTGCCTAAACCTAACCGTTTGAAATGGGACATAGCTGTATATTCTTTGACTGACGAAAGTGATAAAGTGATTTTTGCTGTTTTTTTGTTTCAGCTGCTAATACTAAGACCACTGGAAAAACAATATTCTCCCTCCAGTCATGACAGTTTTATTTTACTTTCAGACTTCTTGAGTATTGCCTTGTCTATGAACGCAGCTATACTAGAATCACTATAGTAGGACATATGCTAACCTCAGCACACTGTAACCTGCACTATTGGCTCTAACTAAAGATTAATATGACCTCTGTGTCTCTCCACTGGCCGCTCAGGCAATGATATACAGTATGTCTCCATCAGTATCCATGGTCGGGCCTGACAATGGAAATATGTACAAGAGATGATGTTGCTGAAACAAGCATTCAGTGCAAGTCCACTCACTCAAGGCGGGAAAGGACTTGATAGATAAATGAGAACAATGTATTGGTTTGTCCACAGGCGTGGCGGCACTGACAGACCTCATAAAACAAAGTGTTAATGCTGTCCTTGGTAGGGAAGGCATGATAGTAAATAGAATGTTATCTAGCAGCAGTGAAGCATCTTTTAACATCAGCACTGCCTAAGGAAGCCACACAAGTGTTAGCTAGTGAAAGTGGCTCTTCAAATGACTACTGTAAAAATGAGCTAAAAGATTATTTCCTGCTGAAATGCAAAACTATTAATATCACGAACAGTAGTTGCTGTGTTCCTCATGTTCATGTAGGAGGAAGACAAATTAAAGTTTTGCTTTATATTAAACAAACAGATGTGTCATTTTATTTGTCAATAAACTCGTCAAGTTAACAAGTACAGCACTAATAAATCAAGGGCCATCCTGATGCAAGAGTTTTTGATAGTCTAATGGTCAGTGTGTTAAATCGCCTATAAATGTCCATGGAGTTCAGTTGACAAGATTAACATGTCTTCTATGAAAGTAAATGATACAGTCACGATTTGTTCTTAAAAACTAGCTGCTGCACAAGAAGTTAATAGTGTGATGTCTAACTACAGGAAGTCAGTTATTATTTTATGTCCCTCATGAAAGCAATCATTACTTGGAATGATATGAATTAATTTTGATTGGATTCATTTTGCAATTTAATAATCCAATTAGAATATTCATTTGACGAACGTGAAGCATATTTTTATACATTTTTTTGCTATTTACTATGCACAACTCCTTTGTATTAAGCATCTCATCCTTGAAATGTACCAATAGTAGACAAACATAAATTGATGCCAATATAGTCCTCAGAAATTACATAACATCTTCAACGAACCAAACCTAAAATATGTCTCTACGATCACAGAGATACAGTGTTTTACCTTACAAATTAAAAAAACAGAATGAGAGATAAACAAGGGAAAAGGAGGAAAACAATGAGATGAGCAAGGGTGACAGTGTGGAGATGGGAGTAAGAGATGCGAGTTAATGACCTTGATAAGACCAGGGACATGGAGAGCCCGAGGAGAAGACGCGATGTGTTGCCGTGACAGCGGTGTAGTAGCGCTGGTGACAAGAGGCGATGAGGAGCCTGCACTTCTTGGCTGGTGTTACACATTAGTGTTGTTGTTAGCCAGGGGCATCAAGGGTGATTGTGTATGTGTGTATGCATGTGTGTGTGTGCATGTGTGCTTACAGAGCGAGGTACGAAGACATCCCGGTCGAGCCCTTGCATGGTGACAGAGGCTGATACCAATCTAATGAGATAAGAAACGTATGCAAATGAACCTGGCCACAGTTCACACTAATCAGCTTAACGCCCCGATAGATATCAGCTATCTGTCGCACTGCACGCACACACACACGCATGCACGCAAGCTCTCAGAAGTTAAAACAATCAGTGAGAGGATTTGCCATGCCACGTATGGGTACACAGATACACACAAACAGGCCCACTCGCACAGCACTCAAGTCAAACTGTTCCTAACATATGTAAACTATTAGTAACTGCGTAAATGTTTGTGCAATCAACAGCTTGCACACAAGAATGATCACACTTACATGCAAAGTGCACAGGTATAAACCAAATAAGTGAGTGGATACCAGTGTGTGTGGGTCATTCAGTTCTTGAGGTCATGTCTTTCACAAGCAAAATGCTGAATAAGGATAAAGGTCCCTGGCAAAGGAATGCAAGCAAGGAACCCAAAATATAACAGGGGAATGTTTGATAAGAGCCTAATAGGCAGTCAGAAGTGACCTGTAAATGACACCTTTTTGAATTTCATGTCCTTGGAGAATTATCTTGCAGATAAAAAAAAAAAGTTTGCCGTGTGATGCCAATTGATATTACCATTTTTGTGTCATGCAGGAATTTGTTGTAAATACCATGCTGAATATTGTCAGTCTACTCAAAATGATGTCTCTTTGAAAGAGCAGCCTAATACAGAGTGTCAGGGTGTCATTTTAAATGGCGTGTGGTCACCAGACAGAGGGGAAAAGTCGTGCCCCAGCTGTACTCTTCAACACATCTCTCTTGTAGCTATTATTATCTGTGGGAATCCAGGGCATCCTACATGGTCTGGGGGCAAAATTGTGACCACCAGTAAAAGGCTGGCCCTGGAATAACACAGCTGCCCTTCATGCAGTCTGTCCACTGCCCTTTGCAGATGCCAATGCATGCACATCAGAAACTCTTGCAATACTGACTCTGTTGCATTAGGATATAAATATTTTAAATTTTTCATAAAAGTTATTTTACTCATTTGACAGATGTTTTTATCCAAAGCGACTTACAAGTGAGGGACAACAGTAAAGCTTCAGTGCAGGAGGAGACCTTGGTGTAGGTTCTAAGTACTACATCTATTCAATAAGTTCAAGGAGATCAGGTAAAGAAGTGCATCTGAAGTGCAAAGTAAGTGCTAGTTAGGCATGTTAGAGTGTTGGAGGTGTTAGGAGAGGCGGTGCTCTTGGAAGAGATGAGTCTTCAAGAGATTCTTGAAGATAGCGAGGGATGCCCTTGCTCTGATAGCATTAGGTAGCTTGCTCCACCACAGGTGAGAACAGTCTGGACTGCGATTGCCTTGTGTGCAGAGATGACAATGCCAGACAATATTCCTTGGAGGATTGCAGTGGCCGAGAAGGAGCAAAAGCCTGTATGATTGAGTTCAAGTAGATGGGTGCAGACCCAGAAGTCACTATGAAGGCAAGAATTAGTGAGTTGTGGGCGGTATAGGTAGTCAGTGTAGGTTAATGAGCAGCCGAGTGACATGTGCTCTTTTAGGCAGATTTAAGACCAGACAGGCTGCCGCATTCTGGACCAACTATCAGGCTTCCACTGTGAATGAGGGGAGGCTGGCCAGTGGTGAGATATAACCCTGTGGAAGAGTTGGGTGGTGTACTAAGTGAGGTAGGGCCTGTTTATTCTTATGCTATATAATGCAAAGCAGCATGGCCGGGAGACATATGCAACATGGTCAGGGAAGGACAGTTGTACATCAAACATGTTTCTCACAACCTTGGTTAGAGTAAGAGATGAAGATTAATAAATATCAAAAAATATATAATTTTGATATTGATATCATGATGGAGACTGAGACTAAGAGTCCAGTCATAGAGAGGCACCCATGTTGGAGAGTACAGATGGCAGGATGCGTTCACTGTATCAGTTATCCCATGTAACAAGTACAGAAACATGTAATTCTGGTACACTGCATCTTGTAGTTTTTCTTAATGACACTTGATGAGGGAAGGACATTGGCTCTTAAGTAAATTGAATCTGTGACTGTCCAGCCAATTATTTAATATGGACTGTAGGAAGTATTGCAAGTAACTGTTGCAAATAGATGAAGAAAGGTTTAAATGTGTTTGAGAATAGCTGTTGACTGAAAGCGTGTATTACAAATCATATGGTTATGTCGATAGCTGCAATTTAGCTGTGAACCTTTGAATTTTTCATATTTCTGCATGCGATGTCTTCACACATTTTCTATTTTACTCTCCTCTCTCATTCTGTTTCTCTCCATGTCTCTCTGCCTTTTGGATCTCTCTCTGACATTTACCGCTAAGCTACCTATTTCAGTCGACCTATTCTTAAGCAAAGCTGGGCCAAGACATCTTTATGGAAATCACTGCTCTGGGTGTGTTGATTTGCAAAGGGCATGGAAGCTGTTCAGACTGGCCTTACCTTCTCTCAGGTTATACAGCGAGAGAAGGAGATAGAGAGACGGACACTGTCTTCCACAAAGACAGACAGTGACGTAGAGGAAGTGAAATAGAGAGCACCTTGCTATAACTATATTGGTTGGCTCCAGTATGTTGGCGCCCATCTTATCTGGCTGGAGTCCCACACAGCATTCATCTAATGAAAACCTGGCTGGCTGGCTGGCTGTCTCATCAAGGCCCATAGCCAAAGGTTTGTCTCCTCTGCATCAAAGTCACTCTGCTTTAATGTAGCTTTTATCAATGGCCAAGTAAAAGCAAATAACTTCACTGAAAATTTGAACGAAACCATAAAAAGAAATCTAAAAGCAGAGATGAAGGTAGAGGACTAATAATTCTTTAGGGGCACTCAGGGGGACTTATTGTTGTAACAATCAAATCAGAGAAAGGATGTTTATTATGCATCCACAACTGTGTGTGCACACATGCAGACACAAATGCAAGTGCTATCTCTCTCACACGCACACGCACGCACACACACACACACACAGAAAAATGCAAACACACACAGATATGCAGACATACATATAAAAGCATTAACAACTACATATAATACACATGGTACAAGTACACTACATAGCTGTCACGCTTTGAAAAATCCCCAAGTGTCGCATTACAGTAGACTGCTAAAACTGTGTTGGCTGGTGATAGCTCAGAGACCACAGCCAGACTACAGTAGCAGCCAGTCCCCCAGTGGATGACTGGGCTCTGAATATGAGTTCAGTCACTGTAACAAGCCTCACTTAGTCACTGGCTCCATCATGGGCTCACTCTCCATAGACCCTCTATGCAAACAGGCCACTTAAAAACACCATTAACGGGAGATTGCTCAAGCCTTAGTGAGCAGTTCTGAAGTGGTGTGTGTGTGTGTGAGAGAGGATGAGAGGACAAACAGAGGTTTGACGAAATGAGTGAAGGATGAAAAAAATGGAGTAGGGTACAAAAGGAGTGGTTTGCCGAGGAAGGTTTTGGTAGCGCTATAGAGTATACTAGTAAATAGAGGCAAATACAAGTTACTGGCGTGGTACCTTGGTGACAGCTGACACAATGATTAATTACAAAGATTCTGCAGATGGACAAAGGTGAAAAGAGATACCCTGTAGCAACAATGGCCTCTGTGTTGAGTCACTCTCTGAAGTTAACTGCTCCGAAACAGCATATTTGGAAGGCAATGGAACGCATATAGTCTGGTCTGGTTGTTAAAGCATTCTCTACAACGTGTAGTAGAAACAAAATGTCCACTGACTCTGTATGCATTTTGCTTTGAGAACATCGTTTGTGGGTTCATGAGAGAAAACAGTGTTTACCCCACATGCTGACCTATAATGTCATATCTTAACCTCATTACTCCCTCCCTCACTGTCTCCGACTCAACTACTACCTCCCCCACCCATCTGTCTCTCATCCCTCTCTCACCCTCTTCCCATTTCTCCCATTCCTCTCTCACCCCCAACCCATCTTTCTCTCATCACTTGTTCATAACTACACAGCAGTCGTTAGGCAGAGTCATAGTTTCCATCAAAGAGACCAAGAATGGATATTTTTAGGCAGGGGCTCACTTTGAGCAGCCTTTCCACTGAGAATAAACCATGTCCAAACATTAATGCCATGTTTCACAGAAGAGTGCATGAGGTAAGTCCCTCTCTCTCTCTCTCTCTGTCTCTCTCTTTTTTTCTCCTCCCTCTCATCTCTTTTTCTTTCCTGAGGGCTAGTTGCACCATGACTGCACGGTAACTATATGGGTGTACCCCCCGCCACCTTCACTGCCCCCTTGCTGTCGTCTGGATCAATGTCAAACAAGAGAGCAGATTGGGAGTGGGCATGGGTGCATGCCAAAGTATTCTGGGAAGGGCTCCAAAGAACATATTTGTTGAGTGGGGAAGAGAGCGGAAATGGCCTGGTGTCTGAAGGGAGGCACGGTTGAGAAAGTTGGGTGAAGCATGGGTGAGAGACACGGAGTGAGGTGGGAAGTTGAGTCACTGGGTGAAACTGAGCTGGATGGGGGAGTGGGAGGGTTGCTCTTATGTGAGGACTGACTCATCACTTACGAAAGGTGGATTCTGATTCCACTGATCTGTAAAACTTGCCACAATGTCCTTCGTTGAAATAAAATGCAACCTAAGGGTTTGGGACCCCATATAGGATCTGTTAGATGATGTGTTAGGTGTGCAGATAGGGTTCGGGAAGTTTTCTTAGACTGATATGTTGACGCTTTTAATATTACAGAAATGTACAATATTTCAGAGCCTCTGTAATATTAGTGTGTCTGTGAATGTGACCCTCACATAGCATGTGCACCATCCGCTGTAGCCACCTGTTGATATGCTCTGTGTGTATGTGTGTGTGTGTTTCATGTTATAGGGCTGGCCTGTGACATGCCATACTTCACTGCCAGGGGTTTGGTGGGGTCAGTGCTATTTCACACACCTCCTGGAAAATGAGTTGACCCAAGAACAAAACATACCGCCTTTGACAGTGTGGCCTTTAGACATACTTTTTGCTACCATGGATTTGGACATAAATGTGTGTTTGTTTTCAGCTATTAGCCTGAGATTCAGTTTCATAACTATGCTGCAATAACTGACTCTCTGCCAGCTGAATCAATTCCATGCCCTGGTGGATCATGGGATGCAGCGATTTAAGTCTTGAACTTACAAAGAAAAAATGTCGAAAGCAAATATGTAGAAACTTTTTCCCAGGTTTTCCTCTCATGTTCTCATTTTAAAATGGCGACTAGTAAGACACACTGTGGCCAGTATGTTACAAGGGGGAAGAAAAGCAGAGGATAAGGACTTGTCTTATACAGCACCACACAGTCACCTCTAAAGATGACAGTGAAATAGCTAGCCTACTTGACAAATGCCATCATGTGAAAAGTATGTTTTGGCTCCATATTTCCTCATGCCGCTGAAGTTAAACTCTGAACAGGATGCGCGTTCACACACCTTGCAAGGTCAGAGAAGCAACATCAAACAGATTGTTGAGTCCTTGTGGGATCAGGCTTTCTTTGGCTGTCTTTTGTCTTCCTTTAGTCACACACACACACCCATACACACACACACACACACACACACACACCCATACACACACACACACACACACCCATACACACACACACACACACACACACACACACACACACACACACACACACACACACACACACCCATGAAAAAGGCACTATGAAAGTGTTCAGATATGCGACAGATGCACAGATATAACACAGAGACATATACACACAAACATAGACAGAGACAGAACTCATAAACACCCTCATACACACTTTAGTGTGTGAAAAAGTGGGATATGTGCATATGTAACCCGCCCCAACACACACATACATAACCCCACATCACACACGTCCATACCATGTGCACTAGCTGGCATGTGGGGGTTATGCATAGCACATAAACTGGAAGCGGCACCTTCATGTGAATTCTTCCCGCTTGACAACTGAGCATTCTCATAAGCTCCAGTAGTCAGCTGTCTACTGCATTCTCCAAGGGGCAAGCATGACATTATGTTAATTTAGTGGGCCTCCTAGGTGTGTGCGAGTGACTTTGTGACTTTGTGTGTGCTGGTGCTTCGATGCATGTGTGTTTTAAAAGGTGATGATTTGGCCTAATATATGCGGAAAGAACAGCGTGGAAAATGTAAAATAAAATGCACACTACCTGTATTAATAATGTGGCAACTCAATAGTGAATCTATAATTTGATATCCATGCCTGTTGTTCTCCTTGAAAATGTCAGTGTACCTTTATCCATCTGCATCAATCTTGCCCCCACTGTGTGGCTACAAATAGACGTGCAAAGTGGCTCAATCCTTGTTGAATGTTTATCCAGGGAGGTGGATTATAGCAAAACGGACATCTCTGTGCCACAGTGCTGGGCCTGATACCCCCCATAAGCCTGGTATTTCCTGCCCTATGAGAGCCATAATTAAGAGGTTGCTGGACGGCATCAGAGCCTGAATCCCCCAGACCTTTATGTGGCTTTTGTTAAGCCAGGAGACAAGAGGCTATAGAAGGAGATAACGGTAACAACTCCCCGATTGAGAGAAAAGCTAACGGAGACATGCACATAGCTCATAAATGATGGGAATTCTTCAAATAGAAGGGCATTCTAGCACGAAACTGGCTCTGAGAATATGGCGATTGGCCATAGCTTAGAGCACACACCTGCTAGTACAAACCAACACACACACAAATGCTCAACAAGTCAACAAGAGGTTACTGACATGCCTCTGGCCCTCAAACTCCAACTCTTACCCTTTGCTTTGAACACAATGATTCATACAGAGAACCATACAGTGCCTTACAAGGCGCAGTGCAGGGGAGGGCAATAATTAGTCTGTTAGTAAACAAGTCCGTCAGTTACGACCCCGCGTCCCCGCCTCAGTGCTTAGATCGCCCCGCCCAACCCAGGAGGGGGTGCTTTGTAAGAGAAGGTGGAGATTGTCAGACCACTTGAGCTCCACTTCAGAGTGCAGAGAGAGAGAGAGAGGGAGAGTAGTGGGACTCCACTCCCTGAACTTGTAAGAGTTACCATAAGTACTTCGGATCACAATGCAGTACAAAGGAAATTTCAAAAATCATCTCAGATGTTTCAGATCAAAAAAGAATTAATGTAAAACATCTATGGCAGTAAAAGACCAGGAAGTTAATGTAAAATGGTCGAGACGTTAAAAAAAAAAAAAAAAAAAAAAAAAAAAAAAAACGGAAAAAAAGAAAATCAACCTCTTGGTTAATTTAATAAGGAACTGAGCAGAGGGATGCGTGATTCATGACAGCTCTTTATTGCCCTGGTGAAAAGTCAGTGGCATGTAAGGAGAAGAGAAGATTACTGTAGAGCAGAGGCAATTTCCATCAGTGGACTACTATGTTTTTTCATCCCCGTCTTTGTGTGGCTGTCAGCCCAGCACTGGACATGTGTGTGTGGGAGTGTGTTCATTTATGCATCTGTGGATGTGGATATATGTGCAAGCCTGTTTGCATGTGTGTGTAGGTGTGTGTGCATGTATGTGGTGCTGAGGTGAGAGCATAGGGCAAGGAGGGCAGGGGGTTCAGGGAAGCGTAAGGTAATCCTTTAAGTGGAAGACTTTAACTCTTTCAGAAAGTAAACAGCCAAGCAGTTGAGGGAGTATTGTTGTTGGGTAGTGTTACAGAACTGCAAGACGGCCCCGGGCTCCGTGTGTGAGTGACTTAGGGAAGCTATGTTTGCAGCGGGGAGGGGTAGAGCATGTGTGTATGAACCTCTCAAGCCATGTCTCACGCTGGCTGCAGCCTTGAACAGCTCTGTGGCAGGGAAAAAGAGAGCAGATGCCTCTTCACTGGGGTGCATCGGGCCACCAAATTGGAAATATCACTGATCATGTCCCAATTCAATTACAGGCCACCAACCGATGCATAACAGAACCTGTTTGTGTGTGCGTGATTGGGTGTGTCCTTGAGTCCGTATGTATGTGTCTGTCTGAAAAGTGTCTGTGTGTGTTATGTGTGTGCGGGCATGCGTAGCTTGGCGTGTTAGTGTTCCGGGGTTAAGGGGGAAGGAGGATGACCCCGCACAGCTGACGGTCAGTCATGCAGGACAGAACAACACAATAACACTCTTGTTAACCAGGACATGGCATAGCTCCCACCTGTTACCCCCAGAACCACACACAGGCAGACACATGCTTGCACATGAACAGACATACTTAAAAACACACTCACACATGCGCGCGCGCACACACACACACACACACACACACAGTCTTTTTTTTTTTGTACACACATACACCTTGGGAAAGTGTTTAAAACCCCATACCGGGTGCTTTCCTGCAATGGCTCATTTGAAGCCTCTCCTTCCTTCATTTAGCAGCGCATCCATTTATCTCTGGGGCTGTCGGGGAGGTTCTCATCGCTTAGCCCACTTCCTGTCTGTCTGTCTGTCTGCCTAAACACTGTAAACAGGCTTCTCAAACGAACATGTTTAGTCTGGACCTGGCCTGGCTGCAGAGGAGAGGAGAGGAGAGGAGAGGGGAGGGCTTGTAGAAACACTGGCATACTAACATCCTCATGTATCTTGAGGGGGAAACAGACACAAACAGCAATTTGTTGCTCTGCCTGGCTTACAGAATACTATCACACACATGCACCAGTGTGCACAGTATTTTGTTAACATCTCAATCAAAGGTATCCAGAGAATATAAATTTGAGAGAATATAAATATTTATTTGGTTGTAGCTGAAGGCAGCAAATCCTGATTTTTCTATATTTCAGATGTGTAAGCATACAAATGTATTTTTAACAAGGAGCCCAACTGACATAGTTGTTGTGTTAGTCTTCACTGGCGTACTGTATATTAATGCAAGCTTAGTGAAATATACATTAATAATGCTGTGATATTAACTGTCGTGTACTTCATTGCATGTGGCAATTTTGTTTCCCAAGTTTCATGCCAATAAAGCTTAATGAAAAAAAAAGAAAAATAATGAAATTTGTTTGAGGGCAAGTGACTGGAAAAGAAACAATAAAGGGAAGGGGAAACAGGTTTATGTGTGGAGATACTTTCTGTCTATTTGTGTGTGTTGATGTTTTCCAATGCCTACTACAGACAGGCATTGGAAAGGCTGTCAAGCCATAACTTAGTAAATCTTGAGAAAACTAGAATAGGCTTCCTTTTCATGAGGGGTCATGAACACACAGACTTGTTTGTACCCTTACTGTATCACATTAATCATTTTACTATGTTATTACAATAATTTGTGTTACAATATATTCAAATCTTCTCTTTGTTTAGACAGCTCAGCCATGGGAAACACAGTGTAGACTAAATCTGTACAAGATGCAGACTTAACTCTTTGGCGAGTGAGTTGGTGAGTGATTGAGTGGGTGAGTGTGTCCTACAGTCTGTCAGAGATAAGATACAAAGATGGATCCCAACTAAATATGGGGTCAGTGACTACCATTTAACAATATAGACAGGACGACACAGAAAGACATGGCTACCCAGAGATGAGTGGAGATACATTGCACTCATCTGCGCAGTCTATACAGTCTTCTCCACTGAAAATCATCCTGTTGCTTTAGGTTACTGCTGTTTAATTGCTTTTTATGTTTTTTTTATGTTGTTTTTATGTTTTCTCCAAAAAAGTATTGACGATTTCTTTTTGATATTTAATACCAATAAATTTAATTCAAGGACAAAAATGGATCTGAGTGAGCGAGCAAGCCATTGAGTGAAAAAAAGAAATGACGCAGGGGAGGGGAGCATGTTTGTGTGTGGCGGGCTGGGGCAAAGGGGCGCGAAACGGGGAGCAAGCGAAAAACAAATTCACAATGCCAGCCCAACTTCCAAAAGTGTGAAAATCTCTATAAACCCATCAGCTCCAATAACAGGCAAGACTGAATAGATGAGAAACAGAGGAGGCGGGGAGAGAGGCAGAGCAGAGCCATAGAATGAACTGGCCTCCCCCATTCACTTTTAAATTTCCTCCTCCACAGTCCCCTGCACACTGTTAATTACTGGCCAGGCATTCCCCTGCCACCTTTTCACACATAACAAGCGCCCCATCCAGACCCACCGCTGGAATATGCCTGCAGCCTAAGGATCAAGACCAATTATGGCCCTAAGCTGGACCTATTTCTGTTTAGCCCAAGGGGGGCACAGAGGGTGTTAAACAGGGAGAGGAGGGGGGCAGAGGTGGTAGAAGTGTTATTTTTCCCACAACATAAATGTGTCAATTTACTGCTCACTGTAAAATTACAAAATATAGAAAACTGGTAAACTTACATTTTTACAAAACAAAGAAATTGGCCGCAAATTATGCAAAATATTAAAACAGATGAATACAGATTTGGACTTACACACAGTCTAACAGGACTCACTCACAAAGTCGTGCTGCTTAAAATTATTTAGTAAAAGACACTGGATTTGTAAGTATGGACTCATCTTTGGTATTTATCCAGCATATCTTGTAGTGTTGCTGTAATGATGATGGATAATCAATGAGCAATGTAGGTATGAAAAATGGATTCACAGGCAGAGAGAGAAAAGGTAGAGGAAACAAAAAGGGAGTGGGGAGTGGAAAGTGAAAAGGGAAGGAGAGGGTTTTATTGGACAAAAAACACAAGCCTTCATGAAAATGTTGTTTTTCGCTCTCAAGATAGAGGACAACACAGGCACACACACACACACACAGATGCAAATCCATGGGTGGAAATACCAACATAAAATATATGGATGGGTGCACACATGCACACCAACAAGCACACACACTAACACACACGCACACTTTCGAATTACAGCTCTGAGAAGCCATTAGTTTCCTATATAAGCAGACCTGCTGATGAAAGCTCATAAAGGCGGCTATGTAAATAAAACAAATGAAAAGCCAGTGCTCAGAGGTGGGGGGGGGAAGAAAGGGACCCTCAGGGATTTATTGTTTGTGAAAAGCTGCTCCATTTACTCTCGCCACTGGAGAAGAGTGAGTGGTGCCATCACCGAGGCATTACCGAGCATCTTCTAATGGCAGAAAAACAGCACACCCAGCATCAGTCTCACAGCTCATTGAATCGAAAAAGGTGAGGGAAAGAAGATGTAGGTGGGAACCACGCATGCAGCGAGGTTATGACCCTCTCACGTGCTATGCACAAGGTGGATACACAAAGACACACACATACGCAATAATGTCTCAGCTATTACACGTCTTATCAAGAGGATTTTCCGCATGAGGACAAAGGGGTGAAAGGTTGCGGCTTGGCCACGCTCTCATAGTGTGTGGCAGCGGAAACATCACGCGATAATGAACACGTTCAGGGCTAATAGAGGAGAATATGACCTTCTTGTACTATTGAATACACAACTTGAAGACCAGGTGTACCGTTTCCTTCACTGTTCACTGTTTCACTGTTTCGCTTTTTATTTCATTTGGCTCACTCCAACATTTGGTAATCCAGCCAGTGAAATATAGATTAGACTGGTTATTATCAATTGGTCAAATGATTGGCGCAGATTCAGTGATGTGTTTATGCTTTTACGTGTGGGGAAATTGAAAGGTCACAGTATAAATTAATATTTTCTGCTCATCTATAGTGTACATCTATCTATCTCTACTTGTTACAGTAAATCAATTAAAGCCACAGAAATAATTCCTGGTAAAGACCGATATGAATAAATTGTTCATTCCACTTTATATAAACCTTCCAGCACTATAGGCTGGGTTAAGGTGAGAAGTCATGCTGTATAAGACGTATTGACTAAAATTTAATAGTGTACTCTAAACTCAGTTTCACCATAAAAGGGTGAAAGCAGCATATAAAATACACATCCAGAGGATGGCATGTCCTCGAGCTATGACTTTCATCATATATGTATGTATAACATGAAGAACTGGACCAATGTTTTTCTGTTGCTATAATGTTTTTAGCGTCTAGTATTACAGTGCCTTAAAGTCCATCAGTCATGTCTAAGTGGGTGCTGAGAGACCCAACACCCAGGGCTTCATGACTTCATGTTAGTATAGGGGCCAAAGCAGGACTTAAACATGCTTTCATCTCTGAGTCAACTCATTTGAGTGTACAGGGACCCAGAGGTTAAGTGTGGCTCAAAAATCACTGCCTAACTTGTATTTTGTAAATCAAATGAGAGAAAATGAAATGTCCCTTCATGTAATTGAATCAAGCAAAATAAGAAACAATCGTATCAGTGTGTTAAATTATTGGGTAACTAGATACACAAGGCTAAGTGAAAAGAAAAGCCAATAATCTGTTGACTATATCTGATACGTGGATTCCACTAAAGGTCTGACAGGTGAATAGAACAGATCCAGCAATCGGTGGGAGCAGCAGACAGTGAGAAAAATGGGTTTCTGTACTTCCTGTGACACAACCGCGCTTCCCATGGTGTGGCATTTAGCATAAACAGATGAGCTAATCTGAGCTGTGGATAACACACCTGCCTCATTCCACTAAATAAATAAGCCCTGTACCCCAATCCTCCTCCCCGTGCGCCTCTCCCTCTACACTTCCATCTCTGCATCCCCTGCTGTGCCACTGCTCTCCATTTATTTCTCCTCCCCTCCATCAGTCGGGTAGATGGAAAGAGGGAAAGAGGGAACGAGGGAGAGTAAAAGTGGAAAAAATAGAAAAGGGCTCATATCATCGGTGGGCCAAAGGTGAGTCGCCTGGGGAGGCAGCGGGAATGAAATTCTCCCAGTCCCATTTTACCAGCCATTCAAAGCACATTACTCTGGAGAAGGGGAAACTTATAAAGCCCCTGCACTTGAACACATTTCTGTGTGTTTATGGGAGACAGAGAGGGGCTGCTGTACCCATGCCTCAGTAATAGATTCCCAATTTAGGCTCCCCTCTCCTTTCTCTCTCTCTCTCCCTCTCCCTCTCTTTGTCTTTCTGTCTCTCTCTTTTGCTTCATCTCTCTCTCTCACCACCCTCCCTGTATTCCTATTCTTTCTCTCTCTCTCTATCCATTTCTCTGCAGGCCTGCTGTCCTCCCCTCTAGCTGGGAGAGACCCTTGCAGACTGGCTGCTTGGGAAAGGAGTATCAGGAAAACGGTTTGTTTGTGTCTGCCCCTGTAGACACTGCAAATTGTTTCACTGAGGAGGGCTGATAGAGTTGATGATATAACTGTCATCTCCATAACTTGATGGTACTCTATGATATGTGCCCTGTAACTGTACCCAGCTGCTAGTAGAATTGCTGCTGGAGCACACACTTTTTTGAAAATGATGCAATAGTGTGCTGCAAAATGGGACAGTTCATCAGAGGGTTGGAATATAAGAAATTGGGATCAACATCTCTACCAAAGCCTTTAAAAAGGCAGATAAAGCACGCAAGAGGTTATTTCTAGAAAGATATATGCTGGTCATTTTTAGAATATTCAAAAGTCCTACTTCTTTTCACATCCGTCATATCATTACTGTAAGTGTGCCATTTTGTAGGTTACTGAATTTACTCACGACAAAAGGTATGCTAATAACAGCATCACTCTTTAAACTCAACCTCTTGGGCTATAATAGTGTAACCATGTGGGACAATGCTGTCACTACAGTAATTACAGAAATTCTACCAAGGTGGAAGGGCAACCTGTATATAATGACTGCTAAATTAACTTATCTGTAAGACATAATAGTGATCAAACACCTTGTAGCAACAGTAGACACCCATTATTACAATGCCTTTACATATTCCTGGCGGTAACCAGAGCAGCATGGATCATGAATAGTGGATGTTTTGTCTACTGTGATATATTGGATCAGGCCAAGGCGTGCAGTGTGTGTATGCTCAGCTATATTTTTTATTGACACAGATAAGTTTGAGTAAAAGTGAACTAATTATCATATTATGGTTCTATTACATGAAGCTGCTCACAGGCTATGATTAACCTATACACCTCTCCTAGTTTAACAACTGAGCGGTCATTGGGTATTATATCAACTGCTTTTAATTAGGTTACTATGTTACTCCTTTCTAGATTCCTATTGGCTGCATGGGGATAAAAGTATACCATAAATGCTTATTTTATGGCTATACATTCCTCTCTGTGTTAAGTCAATATAATTGAGTTACAGATGTCATGACGCTTTAACCGTTGTGCAGTGAGAATGAGTGGAAAAACAGGACAGCGCTAGTCTCCTTCAGTTGGAGAGTATGAGGTAAGTGTAATATGGTATATAAATACTGTATTACAAATTCTGTTTTAAAGCCTCATCATTACAAATATTTTACTAGCATGCATTTTCATGTGATATTAGGAATATCAGGTAAAATAAATTTTACATCAATGCCAAGCTTTACGACAGACAAAGAACAAAACATGAAGTGAGTAAGGAAATAAACATCTCAATGTCTTGTCAGAAGCTGTTTCAGGCAGAGGAGAACAGACATCAGTGAATGTCTTTGGAAGCCAGCCGTTTAGACTGGACGGCAGGCTGCCCATCAGTGACAGGCCCCGGGCCAGTGTACAAGTGGAGGACCCGATAGGAGCTGGCAGGTGAGACCTGGCCTGAAGTCAGATCATACAAGTCCAGCTGGGGCTAACACATCAGCAGACAGCAGCACCGTGCAGGTGGCCTGACACAGACGTAAATGTGACCTGCCACTGATAGACTCTGACTGAATTCGGCTTGATTCAAATCAGGTTTTGTTTGCATTAAAAAGCATTGTGAGAAGGAATGTTGTCAAAAGCTCATGGGCATGAAAGAAACAGCCGAAATCATTATGTTTCCCAATGAAATTCAAAAGTAAGAATATTTGTTTTCACCGTTTTCACTTTAACAGCACGACTCTAACTTAACAGTAATCAAGTAAAATTTGGAAAACTTTAATTTTTTCTCACTTTTACCTTAAATTCTTTACAGAACACACCTTCTCATAAACCCCTCAATCAGCCGATCTTCTATTTGTTCCCTCATCTCCTATCTATTTTCCAGAGTAGAAGGTACCAAAATGGCCTGCACCCCTTCTTTCTTGAGATGATAAGGGTGTATTTTAATCAACATCGTGTGCAAATGAAATGTCACGCCCTTTAATGTGAGAGCACTGTGGGAAATGTCGATAGAAATGTCAAGTGGTTGCAGGGATGTGGCACCAGAGGGGTTGATGTCATCCATGGTACAGTAGACTGAGCGGCCACTGGGCATTCCCAACCTTAACACTGAGGACCGCAGAGTGGAATCAGGATAGGTCTGAGCTGGATCCTCAACTGCACCACATGTTTGAGTAGATAAGAGTTAAGTCGTCGGCTTTGTTTATAAAGAATTGTGGTTACATCAAGACCAAATTTAAGTCTGATGACAAGTTAATGTCAAACTTAGTGGGTTTCACTGGCCTTCTATGTTAAGATAGTACATAAAAGTTTAATACTTGAGCCACATTCTTATCTTATAGGTATTATTTTATTTATTTTTTAATAAATAGGAAATGGATTTATTACTTGAACAGTTAAGGAGAAAATAGTGGGGCGGGTTTTCTTTCTGGTTTGCAGTCCATAACACACAGCACACACACACACACACACACACACACACACACACACACACACACACACACACACACACACACACACACAAAAGGTAAGCTTGTCATGTCACCGTTTCTGTATTTTAAATCTGTTAGGTAGATCAAAATCTCCAGGTAATGAATGAAAACTGATACTGATGCATGTATTTGTATACGCATCCATGTGTACATGTATACCTACAGTCAGGTTCACCAAAATGGATTCTCAAAATAACTGATGGCAACCACCCCTTCTATATGTTCACTTTGAAAAAGCAATCAGCTTTCAGAAAAATATCTTTCATTAACCGATCAGAGCAGATTTAGTTAAGAGGCCTTTCTTTCCTGCTCTTCTGCAATAACCAACTAAAGGGTGGAAATTTGCTGGTCTTAAAGTAGAGAGGGATTATTTTCCCTCGCAGATATAATGGTCCACCTGTCAGAGGGAGTTAGAGATGACGCCCTATCACTGACAGGTACACTATCACCCTGCCCAAAATTCAATATTTCTCAGTGGAAAATTAAACTATAGGGAAAATAAGGACATAGAGTGTGCACCTACCAGGAGAGACATGGCTGCTCATATCTTGCTGACGACATAATTTCACTGCCAGAAAGAGAGAGAGAGACAGAGATGGTGTCTGGGCATGTACCTATGCAGACAGATTGTGCTGTGTATAAGTATGGTGCGCTATAGTAGAAGGGACCTGGGCTCAGGCTCAAATTAACTGTGTGGCAGACTGGACTGTCAACTGCAATTACCTGCCTTGCACCTCCTGGACCATCCTGGTAATTTATCCCCCCCCACCCACCACCACCACCACCACCACCTTCCATGCCTTCCCGCTCTCTCTACAGTCCCTCATTCCAAATATCACCAGTGAATGTAAACAGGCCTTGGCCACCTCCCTGTCAACTCAGAAGGCCTAATAATGGGAGCCTTGCCTTGCGCATTTAAAGGCTATTTTCGGTGAGGAGATGGGCCCTGACCCTCTGCTCTCTGTCTTGCTCCCTCTCCCCCTTGCCCTCTCGACCACATTACAGGACAATTATCTCAGTCTAGTCAGACAGGGCAAGGGGGTTAAGTTGAATAGCCATCGGCTGTCACTGATTGCTTTCTTAGATTTATTAGATTACAAATTAAATTGGAGGACTTGACGTGCAGCTCTGGAAGTTGGGAGCAGGGTGAGTGCGTGTGTGTCAGAGAAAGAGTTAACATCGGGTCTATTGGTATTAGTTATTAGAAGTAAGAACGCATTTTTGCTGGGTTTTACATATCTGTATATTTGTGTAGTTCCTGTTCCTCCAGAGGTGAGCCAGGCTTCCTATTTGCAGTGTACTGAGGATGACATGACTCCTGATCCTGATGCGGCTATGTCAGACAGACTGTGTTTCTCATTAGACCTTATCAGTGAGCGTGTGTGTGTGTGTGTGTGTGTGTGTGTGTTCGTAATGATAGTTTCTATAAGTGACTGAGTCAAACTAAACATGGTCACGGGCAGTTGCGGGGTTATTACTGACATTTCAGTCAGCAAAGAGGAAAAGGCACAAACAGCAGAAGCAAACAAGAAATTACAAATCACACCGACAAACAGCAACATGTCTGTGCACCTTTAGCCTGCGTATCACATGGATGCACACATGTGTTCATGAGCACAAAACTGCACATTCATAGCCATTTTACAATAATTTACAATGGAACACAACCAGGTCATCGAATCAAGTAATGAAATATGCGGATGCTGGGTAGGGACTGTATGTGCAATCCTCTGTGTCTATTCATGCATTTGTGTGCACTTGCATCTGTATGCACCATTGCATTTTGTAAACAGTGCATGCCTGCATATGCATTTGATGTATATCTGTTAGAGTGAGAGGTGATTTTAAGGCTAAGACACGCCTAAAGGATCAGATCCACCTCAGGAACATGGCTATAGTCATGATCCCCTACCGCTAATGTCCCTGGGGGGGAAAACAAACATTTAGCCATGATGAAAAATCAAGTAAGAAAAGCCACTGCTTGGCTAAAGTGCATTTATGCGTGTTCACACAGCCTTGCTCTGCTCTTTATCCGGTTGCATCATATCATCTCGGGGAGAGCGTGGCAGTCTAGGCAATCCAGCCATGCGGTCACACAGTTATTCAACTATGTGAATTAGCTCTGGGCTAGTGGCCAGATGTAACAGTCAGTCTAATCATCTTCATGTCTCTGCTGCCTCTATTACACTTTAAGTACAGCAGTTGCAGACACTTGCTGGCTCAGGGATAAGCCTGTTCATACAATGGTCTTCATGCAATCCATATATCAACTGTATCTCTTCCATCTACTTGTACATCAGGTTACATTATCAGCTTATTCACTGTAACATTATACAAGACTTGAGCTGCATAGCTGATGACACTGACATTACTGATTCTGTCTGTATATTAAGGCCCGTCATTTTTAGCCCTCTCTTATTTTTACTGAATTTTTTTTTCTCAATCTATCCCGTTCTCTTCCTGCACCCCTTATTTCATTCTCTTCCCCTCTTAATAGATCCAAATCCTGAGAAAAGAGGTGCGAAGGATTATTTCCTGTCTTCTCTGCCATCCTTATGAAAATATAATTTGGGGCAAGCAGGCCCTTAGCTTGCAGGATACTCTCTAGGTGATTTAAGAAAGTGAGGTGGTGAGGAGGGAGAGTGGATCCATGGATTGAAGGAGGCAAAAAAACATACTGAGTGGAGGAGGGAGAGAGAGAGAGAGAGAAAGAGGGACAGATAGGGGCATATTGCTGGTTCCACTCTATTTCCAGCCCAGTGTCAAAATGAATTTCACATCTTAATATGGAGAAAGTGCTTACTCTCTGAAATACCAAAAAAAAAGTGTTGGTGGTAGCAGCAGTAAAGGAAAGGGAGGAGATGGGCTCAAGAAAGGGGATGGAGAGGGGGATAACAATGAGAGGGGTATAATGCTGACAGTAAAATAAAGAGAAGTGAGAACTCAATTAAAGGCAGGGAGTTGACAGGGAGGGGGCCGGCCCTTAGGTGCATAGCGGGAGGGACGGCTAGTAGGGGACTCTCCTGCCTTAATGAGCTTAGCCCCAGGGCTTGACTCACTGGTTGACTGGCTAACACTGAAGGACCGAGCGGCTGCTCAGATGACTGTAGCTAAACCGCCAACGTGAAGAGTGACACAGACCTCGACGAGCTGATAAGTGGAGATTAATTAAGGATGATTCTGACATTGTCAATTGCGAATTAATGTCTTGCCTGCTTGTGTCCGTACAGTGTAGTTACTTGTCTGACTGGGCGTGTTTGTGTGGTGCACATTCTTCTGTGTCTCTCAGGGATATAAAGACTATTCATAGGTTGTGTTTCCAGCAACATTAATGATTGCGCTGCTGCCTGTACTAACCATGACATCAGCACCAAATTACAGTGAACATGGAAAAAGTTTTCCTAGAATAGCCAGGTTACAGGGGAATAATAACACCATTTGCGCAGTGTGTTCTCGGCTCAGTTTTATCTCTATGTTGCTAAAAACAAACAGCAAATCATTTCATAAACCTCCTTTTTTGTATTTAGATTATTATTATTAACCCCCCTCAGCTAGAAAGACTCCAATTATTTCCTCCTATTATTTCCATGCCTGGATGGGAACCACATTTATTAATTTTTTTTTTTTTTTTTCTTTTCCACAATTTGTCCTCACAGACTTCGACTGGCTCTCTCCCTTTTCCACTGACGCTGCTCAGACGGAACATGAAGCACTTCATTTTACAAGCAGGGAAAAGTCTCTCCTCGTGATCCTGTATGTATTTTCTGTTCTCTTTATCACCACTTTAACAGCAGGAGTAAAACGAGAGACAAGCAGAAAAAAAAAAATCTTCCAAGACTGCCAAGTGGCAAAGTTGAGCTAAAGCTGGAGCGTGGAATCACATGAACTAAAGCCCCTCGAGGGAGAGAGTGAGAGTGAAAGAGAAAGAGAAAGGAGAGAAAAGGAGATAGAGGCAGTGTGATGGGCTGCTGCTGTTCAGTGTTGGGGATGATAAAACAGTGGGGGTGAATAAGGGCCTTGAGCTATGATAAACACATGCACACACAAACACACACATGCAGATGCCCCCCCCACACACACACACACGCACGCACACACCACTGAGTCTCACCACTAAAGCACCTGCCTCCATGGATGGGGTTGATTGCACAGCCCTGACTCATCCTTGGCTACATGTCGAACCCCGGGGAGCCTCCGATTGGCATGGAGATACTAATGGAGTGGAGCAGGAGAGCTGCTGGGAATGGCAAATCTCCGGCTGTGGAGATGCAGCGGAAGTCTATGTGGGATCATGCTCTCGCCCGTCAGCCCTGAGTTTTGATCTACAGTGAGGCACAGCTTTTGATGTCTTAATCATCTCCCTCAATCGAGCTCAGGGAGATTGGGAAAAGGAGAGCAGAGGAGAGGGGAGAGGAGAGGCGAGAGGGCATGGAGGGAGGCATCGGGCCAAGCCCAAGGATGTGAGCCCTATGTGGGTAGAGAATCCGAGAGGAGGCCTTTTTTTCCTCTGGATGACTAAATCTCAGTTGGCTCTGTAGATCCTGAACCTGAGGTAAATTCTGTTCATGTTGTAAAAACATTCATATCAGCTATACTGATTTTATGTTCAGGACTACCTATACTCTGACACACTTTTGATTTGAGTAACAGCAAACTTTATAGATAATTGATAAACTCCACTACACAGAATACCTGGAAAAACCTGGAGTGGAGAGAACGCTGCTCTGACAGATAGCAAAGTTCATACAATGTTACAAAGCCGAACTTCACAGGAAGTCTGAGTCAAAGAGTCTCCGAGATGATCATAAGAGATGCAACAGAGAGCCAGAGTTCAGCACAATCCAATTAAATCAGCAACCACTGTCTTGGGCGAGGAGCAGAGGCCAGAAAGAGAGAGAAAGAGGTTCAGAGAGGGAGCAAATGAGAGATGGAGAGAGAAACAGAGAGAGAGAGAGAGTCAAGATTAAACAGTCAGATAAAAGAGGAGTGAGTCAGAGATGTATTCATTCATCAAAAGTTACAGACCCCCACCCACGGCTTCTCCTCAGGGCTAAGTGTTCCACGGAGAAGCCTGATGAACTGATGAGCAGAGGGAGGAGTGAGAAGGAAGAGAGAGAGAGCGAAGGAGTGAAGAAGAACCCCTCCACCCACCAACCCCCCACCACAACCACTATCACCATCTAAAGAGAATATCCCAGCGTGCCGTGTCATCTCCACACTGCTCAGTTAGAAAGACACAAGCAATTAATAAGTCAAAAAAAAAAAAAGAAAAGATTTTCAAATTTCAAATACCATGTCATAGTGCCACTACTCCACTGTAAGAGAACAAAAACTAGCATATGCCTTCAGTTAAAAAAACAAAAACAAAAAAAAAAACACTGCAGTGTTCACTCTTCATGTCAAAACACAGAGGGGGGAATGATCTAATAAGACGTTTGATGTTTAAACTGAGGTCTCTAATGCAACAAAATACTTAATTAAAACATAACTGCCATGGTGGGGGTGGCACCCAGTAGGGGGTAATAAGCACCTGGAGGTTAAATGCAATAAGTGACAAGTCTACAGGGTGTTATAATGGAATGGTATGATCACTGATATAAAAGCAACAGGACGGCTATCAATAAACTCTTTGTCTCTCTCTCATTTCATTTTATTTTTTTGCTCCGTGTCTTATACCTTGATTATAGATATTCGTCATCTCTGGGCTACACTTTCATTCCTTTCCATCTGTATTTTTGTGCAAGTGGGCCGTCTCAAAAAGTTTTGAAATGAAAAAAAAATAAAATAAAAAATGCGGCCAACAAGGGCCGTGAGTCTTCGTGCCACTCTTTACAATAAAAACATCCAAACATTCAAAATCCAAAACACCCTCAGACTTTGTGTATCATGCCATTTATTGATCATGAGTCTTGTGAATGACACATGGGAGCATCAACACACAATGAAAAATGAATTGAAAAATATTACCAAAAATCACTGAATACTAAATATCTGTCATGAATGACATTCCCCAAAATACTTGGAAAGCACTCACAGAAAGAGGATAAGGAAATCTCTTCCTCCTTCTTTTCAAAACTAAGCATATATAATCAGTGTACAATCACTTTAGTGTAATTTAACAGAAAAAAAATGTAAGAGATGTAATGTAAGATCTTTAATATTTAATGATTATAAGTATTACCTTACTGCATAACCCTGCTCCTGTGTATATATTATCAGGCATGCTGACATTTTGTCTTAGTCAACCCTACTGTGACAGAAACACAGACTACCTTTATAAATAGACTTCTACATTTTGATAACACAAATGATTCACGGTAGATGTCTTGTAAATCCCTTTTGAGCCCCTTTTCTACCGTTGAAAAATGCAAAATGTGAGCTGCAAAGATTCTGAAGACACTATCATCAGATGTGTGTAACAGGCAGACAATGGCATATAAGCCATATAAATTACGGTGGTAGACCGAATGAGCACTGGGTTCAATCATGAATCTACTTCCTTAATCCTGCATTCTGACTGCATGGCTAGGAATGGCTGAGACTTTGTACAGGGAATGTGGTGAATTTGAGTAACTCCGCTATTTGCCTCAGAGTGGGAGGAGATCAGCTCTTGGACCACAGCTATAAGCAGCTAGTGCAGCTCTAGGAAACAGGCATAAAGAATTTGTCTGGTCGGGGCTCAGTAAAATAATATTACACTTATACTTATGACTTCAAAGGGGTCATATGCACAAAAAAATCCAGAGCTGAAGCTCTACCCAGGCTAGCTTACACCCCTCATTTAGTACTGAAGTAACTCCACAGTCAATAAATAGAAAGATAAACACCACTGATAGAGACCTCAACTGCCACCCTTGAGACACCTAATACAAACCCTGAAATGAGGTGTTCAAACATTACAGCGAAACACATTTCCTTAAATACGAACCAAAAAATGTTATTGAGCTTTCTTTTTTCTAAATTATGGCGCACATTAACTCCAACCCCTTAGCCACTGAATTTAATCCATCAATTACCCAGAGAGCTTTTGCGAATTCTTCTCGTTGCCTGCAAATTGTGGCTTCACACACACACACACAGACACACAGACACACAGACACACAGACATGCACGCACACAGTCTCACGGCAGATTTGCCGCTTGCTATATTTATCTGGTACCGATGCATATTTATTTCTAATTCTTACATGGCTGCAGGCTGTGCCGTGATTCGCCATCCTCAACCGGCATTAGTGGCCCTATAATAGGGCTTAGAATTACATGTGGAACCCTGTTGGAGTCTCATGGCTGGATTTAAGGTGGGATTTATCATGTTCAGAATTATTCACTGCTCAAGCGCCTTTCCAGACTCTATGAAGAAAAGCGACTGGGTTGCGAGACCCAAAAAGGCCAATATGGAAAACGGGGAGGATGGGAAGTCGATAATAGAGTGGGATGGAAAGAAGGGAGGAGTGGACGTACAGGGAAAAGTATAGTGCTGGAGGAATGGCAGGAGTGAGGGGAAAATAAGGATTTTAGGAAAACTTAATTTCAGCTGAGCAGACAAAATATCTTGACGATGGAATAGAGCCAAAGAGCTAAGACGTTTCCTCAAAGAAATGTGGCTCAGGACAGTCTTAATATCACCACTTCATTCTCTGGTAAAATTATATTTCATGCATATTTAAATGCCAAGTCAAATACCTGAATTGAAATTAGTCTAATGATCTGCCTTACCAGAGCATTCACAACCAGCAATTATAAAGGAATAACTGTTACAGTAATGAATAATGGTTGCCATGGTTATCCTGTGCACCTCAAAACCTCTCTTATTTTAACCACCATCTTATAGCCAAACCATACATTAAAAAACACACACACACACACACACACACACACAACTGTGTTGTGGAAAACACGATAGAAAATGAATAGTCCTGCAGGCTAGAGTCTCTCTGTCTATGCTGTTGACACACATCAGTCTTAAGAGTGCTCGGTTCACCTCTCAGGAGAGAGAGGGCAGGGGATGAAACGCACACACCTCAGGGGTTAGAATAACATGCCTGAAGACATACATACTGCAGACTGCAAAAAAGTTGCACAAATAGTGCCACACACTGTTAAACAACTTGGACAAAGTTATAGAGACAAAAAACTAAATATTGCACAAGAGCAAGGCCCAAAGACACCAAGAAACCCAAGTGTAATTTTCAGATTAGATAGGATATTATTATTTACACAATTATTCTTGATGAAAACTATTCACATGACACCAAGGACTCAATTAGGTCAGACAAGCGAACACTTTTGTGTTTGTGATCCATTGCGGTGAACATTTCTTCTGTCTCTGCAGAAAGCAACTTTGGGAAATTTTTCCTTTGTCTTCTTTTTCCATAAAGTTAATAATTGATGACATACGCCTAATAATATCTTTTTTACTGCTCATTGTTTCACTTGGGATTTTCCTTAAGACTAATTAGTTCCCCTAATTTTTAAATCAGCAAAGCCATGTTTTGCTCTTTTTGGCAGTGAACTGATAACGCCTTTATCTGAACACACCTGCTGTAAGGCTCTGTGAAATGATGTTATTTCTTAATATAGCTATTAAGATACAATTCAAACAACTTCACACTGTGAAGAGTGTAAAGAAGGCTGGATGTTATATAAGCCAAACAAATATAATAAAGCAACTAAAAACGATCTTAAAAATGAAATGGGAATAAACAATCATCTACCAGACGCAACTCACCCCCCTCCCCCATCCAACCTCCAAGTGTAATAATGAAACATGGGATTGCAGTGGAGAGCAGAATACAACAGTGACTCTGAGGAAACAACAACAAAGAGCACAGAGCAGCTTGACCTTTGCCACTGTTGGCAGCAAACCAATCACTAGCACCCATATCTGAACATGTGCCCCGGGCCAAACTCACTCCTCACACAGAGCAGGAGAGGAGAGGAGAGAAGGGATTTGGTTCAGCCTCATGATGGTAGTGAGAATCAGCCTCCTCCCTCCCTACCACTCACAGCTCTCCTACCTCTCCCAGCCAGAGGGCTTTTCCTAACACCTCCACACTCATTCTCAGCTACCCATTCCTTTCTTCCTTCCATCATTTTGGGGGAAAAAAAAAAAAAAAAAATTTGCTTCTTTTTCTCTCCATTGAAGGAAGATCTGCAGACTATCCTGTGTGGTTTGGGCAGTTTAAGGTTTTTGTTATTACTACATAAACTCACTGCAGGTAAGGTGAAATGAGTTTCTGTGTGTGTGTCTGTAGTAAATATGAATCAGCTATAGTCTCTGGCCTGGGCTTTGACTTGGCTGTGAAGTAGTGAGAGGGTAGTTGGTGGTCTGGATCATGTTACTGGGCCAGCTGTCTCTCTGCAGTAGGAAACTCCGACGGACAGATCAGAATAATAAGACCACAGCAAGCGTATCGCAACATGACCCTAATCTCATCCCTAATAAAATCAACTCCATCATCACTGTGTCTGTTGTTTCTCCCAAATAGTCAGACATAAACACAATCCCAGGCATGCCTGTACACAGACACAAGCACGTGCATGCTCGAGCACACACACAAACACAAAATATGCTGGTGGAAATATAAATACTGTAAGGGAATAGACACGTATTGCCACCACACAGACACGATCCTGAATACTTTTGGCTCTTGTCCACAATGTACTATGTGCATGGTTACCAGATTGGCCAATTAACCTTGTGGAGAATAGGACAAGGGTCAAATTAAGGTTACCGTAGGGGATGAAACATCATCAGCTTGCATGCACTCTACTCAAATCATCTGCTACAACATGTTAGGTTTTCCTGTGTGCTTGTGATCCTATGAGTGTTTTTCCTAGTGTTTCATTATCAGCACCAGGGTAACAGATGGTGCTTTGGCTTTAAAGAAGGGAAATGGGATTCTCACTGGGAGCAAAACACTCGGAAAGACATTGTTATCATTTTCATGTTGGGTTAGTGGGGAAAAGATTGACAAGTGGCCACAGACTGATGGCGTATGAAAGAGAGCCTTGGCTAAGACAGCATTCAATCTGCACACTTGTTCAGCTGGTTGCAGGATTCAGCCATTGTCTATGGTCTTTAATCATTTATAGTGCATGAGATGGATCATACATCTGCCTGTGTCTCTCTCTTACCTCTGTCATGGAAGTAATCAGTTTAGCTGTGACATTCTGTTTTTCTGTGGTTTCGGTGGATTCCTTGTCAATATTTAATTAATTTGCTCAACGCAGAGGGTAAAGATTAAAGAAATGTATATTGGATTATCAAAGGCACAGAGGCAGGCAGACAGAGAGGTTGACTCACTGCAAAAATCCAACCAATTACAGTGGATTACTAGACTTGTTTGGCTCACACTATGACGCTACATCCCATGCTATTATCACATATATTACAGTCTGGTGGCTGTAAAGGCACTTATGAAAAATAACATTATAGAGGCTGGCATTGCCAAATCTGGAAAATGTTTAATAGACTATGAGCGATGCTAATCCAACAAAATCCAGTAAAATGTGGAACAAAACAATAAATTCATAAATAAATGACAGGGAAGAAAAAAAAAAAAAAGCACACGAAAATATGCATAAATTTAAATCAACATGCATGAATTATACTGCGAAAAATATCAAATTCTTTTTTTTTTTTTTACCGCAAGAGAACATCCTAAGAGTAGTTTAACAGCCATCCTACTCTTTTCCACATTTTTACAGATTCAAAATTTTTGCAGTTCACTTCAACTTTACAGACTTTTATTGATTCAGTGCACTTTTAGTTGCTTCACACTTTCTTTACGCCCCCTCATTCCACCAATGTTCATTCACCACTCGTCCACCTCCTACTTCATGCCCCCCTTCAGTCTTGGCATATTTTTCTCACACATACATGATAGACATAAAGTGCATGTGCACGCATGCATGCACAATGGCTATACCTACACATAAATCACACAAAAGTCCTGACCTAAACAGAATGTCAAAGATGAGAGTACCCAAAGATGAACCTGGAGAGGATGCTATGGGTAGGAGCGGGGTTGTGCAAGCAATGGAGGGGGTGGTGGTGGTGGGAGGGTTGTAGACCCAATTAATCGGACACTTTGACTCCACTTCCGTCTCTTCCAATTCACCAAATCCGCCAGACAAACTATTAATGTGCACACTGCCAATGTGAAAACTTCTTTAACCCCCATTAAATTCAACCAAGGTCATAGCAAGTGTATGCTTATGCTGGCGTGGGATCAAACTAGCCCTATTAAATGTGATTTGAGGCAGGAGGGGGGCTGAGGCGGCAAGAGTGTGGCTGGTATGGCAGGGATCTTGTGTAAACAGCCTGCATAAGGGCATTATTTTCTAAATCCCACTTACTGAGGGCTTAAAGGTAACATTGAACACCATTATAGCAAAGCAGTATTGCTGTTTTTATGGGAAGGGTTCAGAAGTTCACAGTGAGGTCCTTCTGGTCAAAACCATGTTGTACAGTGACAACAGTCAGTTAACATGTCAGAGGAGTTCAATAACCTTCCTTTACTAGTAATTACAGCAGGAGAGATGGTTGGCAAATCTATGTGTTGGCATGTGTGTGTGCTTTTTGCCGAGTGGATTTGTGTGCATATTTTAGTTATGTGTGTTTGTCTCTGTGTGTATGTGTGTGTGTGTTCTCTTAAATGGTGTACTTTCAAAGCAAGGGGGATAATTTTCAGGTGAGGTGGACCATGTCTGGCTAGAAAAATTCTGGGACACTATGTGTCTCCTCACCTCTGTGTCCACACATTCTGAACAAGGACAAACACATACTGAGATTCACAAACAGGGACGTAGAACAAGAACGTAGCTAACAGAAAATTAATTGATGTGAATAAACACGAGACAGCACTGACACTTACACATACATCTACACACAGAGGCACAAATCTTTAGACGCAGACACATACGGAATACACATACACAAAGCTTTGATTGGAGATGATTAAGTACCACAGACCAGCCTGTAGTATTAGTGCAGTCTAATTTAGGTGTGACAAAATATCCAGGCAGCAGACGTGCTGAATGCTTCATCACTAGCCACGCTGACTGCTTACTAGACTGTCAACACTGGCCGGCAATGATGGTCAATGGAAACTAATGAAAGCACACCTTAACACGTCTGCTCCTCTTCAGGTGAAAGAACAGTCATGATTTTTTAAACAATAGTGTTTTCTGTTGCAGCAGTGGTTGTAATGTCTTTTGTGCATTATTGTTAATAGGATCTCTATGATTTTCTGAGTGATGTAAAAATGCAGGCGGGAGAGAGCGAATAAAGCTCACCACAGTCACAAAGATCTGCTTTAGCCAGGAAAATGTGTGTTGTGGTCCAAATATAACCTAAACACATCTGCGGTCAAAATGACAACAAAAAAAAAGTATAGATAGAAAATGTATTTTTAAGTAGAGTATATGTGTTTGCCAAAGGCAAAGAAATGCCTGTGGTTAAGAACAGTGCATGATGTGTAAACTGTCCGCTCCCTTGGAGATCTGCTCAAGTGTTTGGGGATTATGGAAAGTGTTGTGTTTGGACGGCACCTATATTAGACCCTTTTCCAGCAGCTGAGAGGAAAAGGATTTATGCACCTCTCTCTCTCTTTCTCTCTCTCTCCGTCTCATCCTGGCTGCTTCCCCTCTCAATTCCAAGCTTTCCTTGCTCCAGAGTTGACACAACAGGGTCAAGCCAGAGAACCCAAAATCCCTTACACTCCTCTACCTTCTGTCTGTTTCTCTCAAAAGGATTCTTCTGTTTGTTTGTTTGTTAGAGTAAGTTTGCCATGAATATCCAACTTACAGAGAAATACAGTTGAACAGGCATATTTAACATTCTCAACATATGCAATCAGGATACTTTTTAATCTTGTCCATCTTGAGCTTTCATCTGTAGAGCTACAGAACTAACTTTACAGGGTCAAGTGACAACAGCAAACAAGGGGATGTGAGGCTGAATGGATAAAGAAACATGAACAAAATGAGTCTCTAAGGACGAATTTAATTGCAAACTTTTTTCTTTTTTTTAAGTGAAAAAGTAGAAGAAAAACGTGTTCGGTAATTTGTATGGAATCCATGGAGGGCAAGTAATTTTCCTGTTCATAGCTAAGTGCCCTGACTGTCTGCCAATATGAGCCAACTGTTAGGAAGTTGGGGTCCAGTAACCCGGCACTGCTCTGTGTAGACAAACAACACTAATGGCTTCCCTGAGAAATCAACAACTCACAACAGCAGCATCATCTGTGACTGCACGCAATCCCCTCGGATGACTGAGGGACAAAAAGAAGCAGCTGAAGCATGCATCATGAAAGAGGTGCATTTTGAAACTGTGAGTTAAAGAGACTGTGTTACTGTGGAAAACGTGTTTATCACTTTTGAATTTTGTTATTTGTTCAATATGGTAGTCCTTTGCATGTCTATAGCTCATTTGAACACACTGAGCAGCCCTGAAGGATGTTTGAACTCACAAATGTGGATGGTATTGCAGCACGAATCAGGATGACTTGTATGTGAGATTATTTGGTCTGAATCCAAGTGGGATCATAGCTTGCTGACTGTGTGTGGGCTTTCTTTCTGGGCCAGAGTCCATAGCTGTGGATGAACAATGTAACTCTGGTCACAAGGCTACCCCTACACACAGCAACCACACACACACACACAGCAACCACACACACACACACACACAGCAACCACACACACACACACACAGCAACCACACACACACACACACACACACACACACACACACACACACACACACACACACACACACACACACACACACACACACACACACACACACACACACACACACACACACACACACACACACACACACACACACACACACACACAGTTAGATCACCCTAGCCTAGAAACACAGCTAGATGTCTGAAAACAGAAAACAACAAGAAGCAAGCCATTAAGGGAATTATAGCCATAAAACTTTTTTTTTTTTTTTTTGGAATGGTTCCGGTTATAGTTTACAAGAATTAGGATTAAGTCTAGAATGAGGGGATGAAGGTTTTTAATCGTGGTTTAATGCATGTCTGTCAGTGACCATTTAAATTGGTGCAGATGTCTGTTGAGTTAACAGTGCATTTAGGGTACTAAAAAACAGTAGATCTGTTTTTAGCTTGGTCTGGTTGCTGTGCTTAGACGTGAGGATTACAGCCATTACTCTGACCCATTCAGCTCTAGTTAACCAGATTAAGAACCATGGGTCATACGTCGTTGCCTCACTTCACCCAGTGACACTACAGCATGAAATTATCACACACCCACACACTTACACGCACGCGCACACACAGACACACACACACACAGGGCACCTGGGGACACTCTCTTAATCTCCCTCCCTCTGTCTCGTTGTGTCTCTGTCTCACACATGTATTCACACGAACAAACACACAATCTTTGCCATCACAAAATCAAATGCAAGGTCCTCAAATGCACTTTACATCCCATACAAATGAATTTATTTGCTTTCTAACATACACCATGATGACAGTTATTTGAGTAGAGTTGAAACAGCGATTCCATTAATCGATTAGTCAATTCCGATAATTGTATTATCCTTTAATTCATGTATTCTTATTTTTTTATGATATTTTATCAAATATCTTTGGGTTTTTGACAGTTGGTTGGAGAACACTAGGCATTTGAAAATGTCAGCCTGGAGAGTGGAGATCGCAAAATTATGATGAGAATTTTTCAATTTTTTCTGTCATTTCATCGAGTAAACAATCAATTTATTAATTGAGAAAATAATCAGTAGATTTATTTGAGTTTGGTAACCTCTGTCTCAGATACCTGTTGGGCACTATGAATGAAATTCCAATTAAAAAAAACTGACTTGAGAAGTTGAAAATTTAACACATGAGCTATACACAATTAAACATTGTGACAAACATTACCAGTTTACAGTCTTTACAAGCTCAAATTTTAATTCAGTTTTTGTTTTATCTGTATCAAGTGGTTTGAATAGTAAGGTTGGGGTTTTTAGACATTTCCCTCTTGTTATGTTGTCAAAGTGTCATATGTAATGTTCTGTGCTTTTTAACAGACATTGAGGCGATCATGAAGGCAAACACAGTCACTGGCAAACACATTTACATCTATGACACATGGCTCTTTGTTTGGATTGTGCGAGCAAAAGAGGGGAACCTGTATTTGTTTCCTTAGCCACTGTTACAAGTGAAGGAAGGAAACGCTCTTTTCTACATGCCATCACTTCCCATATCCGTCACACTGCTCCAACTTAGTGAAAGAATCCAAAACCCTATGTTAACACGCACACACATGTGCGCGAATGAACACACACACACTCTTAGGTTCACCAACATATACCCACACAGACCGATACACTCGAAATCAATTTCACTTGCCCCTTGTCATGCCTGTCCAGATGATGGCCCACCTTCTTTTGTGTGAAGGACCAATCATGTTTACTGTTGTTGCCTTGGGCATGTGGTGAGGTGGTGGGTGAAGTGAGGTAAGTGGGTTAGGAAGAGAGAGAGAAAGAGAGGGAGAGGGAGAAAGAGAGGCTGAGAGAGCTGTCAGTGCTGAAAAATCTCAGCATCAGAATTCGATACGGTGTCTCATATAGAGTTTTACCCTATCATTACCACAGTGTATCAAGTCCACTTCAGTTTTGGAGTTATGCCAAAATATAGACTTGCTGTCTGGCTGTGCCTGTGTGTATGGTGCGCGGTGTGTCTGTGTGTGTAGGCGCATGTGTCCTTTCTGTCCATTGGCATATCCCTTGCTCTGCATTTGTGCATGACTCATGAGACTCCAGCATTCGACACAACAAATGTAGTGGGTTGCTATTTTAATTTACGTGCATAGCAAACAAAAAATGCTGTGCCTTGTTTAGATCACCAGAAAATAAATGCCTTTTTTTCCAATGCAGGAATGAGTCTGTACCTGAACACCAGCAAATAAGGGAAGATTATGGAGCAGAGACAAAGTGGGGGAAGAACCCTTGGAAGAAACAAAAGAGAAAAAAGAGAGTAGGCATGATGGGAGAGTTACTCACCCGGCTCAGGGAACATTCTGGTTCAAGGTTGTCAATCAAACATGCCCCCCCCCCCCCCCCCCCCCCCCCCCACACACACACACACACACACACACACACACACACACACACACACACACACACACACACACACACACACACACACACACACACACACACACACAGTTGTTCTTCTCTATCCGAGTCCAGATGCACCTGGAGGAATCCAAGCAACCCCAAAAAGCACAGAATCCCAAATGTGTGTGTGTGTCTGTGTGTGCATGCATGTGTGTGAGTGAGAGAAAGAGAGAACCCAGATGTTTCCTTGCCCTTGCCTCTATCTCTCCCTACTCGCCTGGTGGGGTGTCTGAGGGCCATGGACGTGTGCACTCTGTTGTGACTAGTACCAGATGTGCTCCATTGACCCAAATCACCTAGGCAGTAGACATGCCACATAGGCCCGAATCTTCAGGACCCACCGCACAATCACACACACCTGTTTCCATTCATGAGCCATGCTGGGAGAGGTGCATCCTGGGAAACACTGTCAGCTTTTTTCATCTGTTGTTTGTCTTTCTCACTGCTTTTCATTGTCTAGATTTTTCCTTTTTTTTTTGTCTTTTTCTTGTCAAGCTCATCACTGAGATGTTTGCTCTGGGGGATAAGAAGGGCCAAAGAGAGATTTCAAGGTTTTGAGAAAACAGGCCTAATGACATGGTGGATAGATATTAATTTAATTTCCAAACACAAAGAGCTAGTACTTGGTAACCAGATATTCTGGGAGGAGGCCTGTTTGATTTGGGACCTTGTTTCATGTTACTGATTCTGAATTAGCTTAAGTAAATACACCTGCACGACCTCAGAGTACTCCAGAGGTCAAAGTCATTCAAACATTTAAAGAATGGTAATTAAATTACCCTTGGTGCTGAATAACTTTAATTTGGTAGCTACACAAATTGCTTCCAGCCTTTGTCTTCTACAAAGCTCCCCCTTCAGCTGTGCTTTAATATTTTATCAGGCAGGACTTGTGGCAACAAACAGCCACTCATTTTCTAAATCTTAAGTAATCATAGCTAATTCTGACCATTTAAACGTGCTCTTGGTTTCTGTTGTTTTTGCTGTAGGTGAATAACGTAGGCAGATGTACAGAGAGAAGGAACTTTACGACAGGGGTTAAAGCTAACATAAGCTGTTCTACGCCAAATGAACTTCCTCGTCCTGCTGGCCTGATTTATGAAGTGAAATAAAAAAGGGTCCCTGCGTGGTATTAGTGGGGTTTTCAGAGGGGGTGAAATGGGACTTAGGGCCCATATTTCAGCTGCCTTGTGGGAAGGTTTTGGCCCAGGTGGGGCCCCTTAATATGGTCTGACTGAGGTCCACGTGAAGTGCAGCCACAATGCTCTACAACAACTGTTCATTTTGATCCTGGCCCATTGCCAGCATATCTACTACCTGAGTCTCTTTGAAGAGCGACACATTGGCCTGGGTATTTAACCATGCTGTTTGAGGTCCTGGCGCTGGGAGCAGAGAGAAATAGAGGAGAAGAGAGAGAGATAGGGAGACAGACATAGAGAGATAGAGAGATAGATGTAAAGAGGAGGGCAGAGAGTGAAAAAGACTGCAGTGGCAGAGGCAATAGAGGCTTGAACTCTGATGAAATAATCCAGTTTGCGAGCTGACAGTACAGACAGACAGAGAGATGAGCAGTAGCAACAGAACGGCAGCCCCCTGGCGACCTGAAGTTGTTTCATAACCGACCCCATCCTCCCAACACTTTTGATTACAAAAGTAAACCTCTCATTTCTCATAGCTTCTCATTTTTCATCCTTGTCAATAATGCTGTATCTTATGTATCAACATGTT
Source organism: Seriola aureovittata (assembly GCF_021018895.1). Taxonomy (NCBI): domain Eukaryota; kingdom Metazoa; phylum Chordata; class Actinopteri; order Carangiformes; family Carangidae; genus Seriola; species Seriola aureovittata. Next base: position 12,242,212 of record NC_079368.1, read on the forward strand.
GTACTGATGTCACTGCCTGTGGCTAAAATTATTCTCATAGATACTTGAAGCCACACAAATGAACAACTCTAAATTGTGAGAGGGAAAAATAAAAAAAGATATGATCTGATTTGACGCTCCTTACAGAGAGACAGCTAACATAAAAAAAAAAAAAAAAAAAAAAAAAACACAGTATCATGCTCAATGGAAAATGGATTGTTTTTGCAAAGAATCCCCTCTTTTATTAAAAAAGAATTAAATAACTTCATCAAGTCTCTTGTCGGCAGCTTCAGTGTGTTTATGCCAGCCAGCTTGCTACAGAAGAGTAGTGAAAGGGCTCTGCTGGATGGAGCTCTTGGCTTTGATATAGTTTCTGGGCTGGAACTTTGGCAGCATGTTAAATATTAATAGCGATTAACCCAGTTCAAGCTCTGCAGCAGAGAGTACAGACAGAGTTCAAAGAGCCTTCTGCTCTGTGCGGGCACTCTCTGCTCTCCAGCAGTTTAGCCCTGCTATCAGGAGGCTGCTGCTGCTGCTGCTGCACTGCACCACAGACCAGACTGGCCTCTCTCACATCAGTTCAAATACAGGGAGAGACGCACGATAGAATACATACAACATGTGTGAACAGTGTGTACAGTGAAGTTCTCAGAGGCTTTAAAGACATAATTAGCCAATAATGAAAAGGCAGCCTGGTTAAACTCTCTGTCCCTCTCTCTCTTCTGTCTCTATCTCTCTCAACCTCCCTCCCCCCTCCTCCCCTCTTGTTCTCACTTGCTGAACTCCTGATAAACTCAGCCTTTCAGAGCTACAACATTCCTCAGCCTGGCACATTCACCCCCACTAAATAGGCCTGGACACCTCACAGATCAAACACAATCTCCATTGTGCTGCAATTACCCAGACCTCTGTCTCAGTTCCCCTGCCCTTCACCCCCACCTAAACGCTTTCCTTCTCTTTCTCTCTCTCCCTCTCTCTTTCTGTCTAACTCTCTCCACCCACCCCTACATCTCTCCTCCATATCCCTCTTGCCCTCTGGAGATGATGGTTCTGACGCACTGGGCCTCAACAAAAGCAGGCTTTGTTTACAGAGAGAGTCTTTGGAGAGGAGTCCAGGGCAACCGAGTGCTGTCAGAGGGGAAGTGTTGGCTGGATGCTTCGCAGAGCGCTGAGAACCAAGCATGTGTACATTCGTTAACACATGATCCTGTGACCCTTTCTGCTCAATTGCATCAATTTAAACATGTTAACTCTTTGCGGGGTGGGTCAAAGTGTCACACTCGTAAGAATTTAGTTTTATATATATATATATATATATAATGTATTCATGGAGAATGTGAGGTCAACTTGTTGAGGTTTGAAGGGCTGCATTGTTTTTTATATTTGCTAAATCCAAGCGGAATTCAAACTGTTGTCTTTAGATGTGGTTTTTAATTTGCAGTTGAAGACAGTGGATTTTTTTTGTTCTCCTATTGACATTGCCACAGTATACTGGCTCGCAACTCTCATCCTCTGTGCTTCACAGGCTCATAAATCTTCAGTGTTCAGAACAAAGTCTCCTTCAGGACCTTGGGCACTTTGACCATCAGTTACACAAACATTCTGTTTGTTGGTTTAGACAAAAGTGAAAGCATATGCTACAGGAACTATAACTCACTAAGATCCACACAAATCCCTGCTGAGTAAACTAGTACTGAATAATGCTTGCACTGTTTCAATCCAGTGTGGTGACATCATTCCCAATGGTCGCTCACTTCAAGGTCCATTAATTGATACACTGCGTAAATTTAAAACTTCAAATCCAGAATAAAAAATTTATACAGAAAAGGAAAAAAGACAAACGTCAAACTACAAGCATATTACAATCAAGGCAACTCTACTGTGAGTAATCCCAAGGCAAAGGAGGGGTAAAATTCCTGGTGTCTGGCTCTTTCCGCCTGATGACTCTGAAGCGGTGAGAGCTGCGGTGGGAATGCGAGGTCACGCTGTCTGCGTTCCGTCCCCCATGATGCATCTGCCAGCGAGTGCGGCCCCACTGTTAGCCATTATGTACCTATTAGCCTTGATTATCTTCTGATAGCCGAGCGCCAGTTGGTTTCACTCAGCCTGACAGTCGCAGCACTTTGTTTAACCTTTCAACTGCTGGGGCAGCCACCCCTCAGCCCCATCCAACAGAAGAAATAATGAGGGGAATCAAGCAAAGGAATGGGATGGGCAATGTGAAAACAAAAGACAACACGGACTATCCTCAAGAGGACCACTTCAACCAACGCCTTCTAAGTGATGTCACTACATGTTGTATTTCCTGTTGAAAGACACAGCAGAGTTCCTTTGCTACACTATTTTACAACAAATACAAAAAAAATACATAATTCTTTTTTGAAAAGGCACGACGGAAAGACAAGCCACAAGCAGGATAATAAACCCTTCTTATCTTCCTCTACACATTCCTTTATATATGTTGCCTGAGTGACACAATGTGGACACTTACAGTCTGCTTTCTCTCGCTAACATCCCCCATGAGTCTTCACAGATCTGCCTGCCAGACATATTCAATTTGCAGCTCTTCTTGGTCCCCAGTCTGCAGACGTGAGGAGTTATCTGAGACAGAATGAGAAGTGAGAGTAGAGACAGAGAGAGCGGCTGGGATAACATGGAGCCGCACAGAGCTGAGTTTCTCTGTCCCTGCCTTGTGTTAATCTCTCTGGAGAGACAGAGGTGGCCATGTTGGGTCAAAGCCTCTACATCAAGAGCCGCAGGCCTGGACAGCTGACCTTGGTCTGGGAGATGGGAGGTGACAAGAGAGGTGGGAGTTGGGAGTGTGTATGTTGGGTTACGGAGGGCAAGGGAAAGGGGGGAATGTGTGCGCGTGTTTGAGTTGCAGAGAGATAGGAAAAAAAAATGTTTGTCAGTATGTGTGTTTAAGTGTGTTTGTGCTTTATCTGTTTGTAAATGCACACCGTGACACACCAGACCCCCTGTGGCAAGGTCTGTGCTATAGCGCTGAGGAGTTATGCTAAGAAGTGTCCAGCTTGTGGTCCGCATGTGTGTAAGTGTGTGTGCGCCCTCACAGAACGTTGACCTGTGATAAGCCCAGTGGAGAGGGCTGGACCCCCACTCAGTGACAACCAGAGAGGGCAGGAAGAGGGCAGAGGGGGCCAATTCACCGCCCCCTTAATGGGCCCTGAAGTGACTCAGCTTGGGAAGACGTGGTGAAAGTGGAGAAGAATTAATTAAATTACTATAGTGATTTGATAACACTTTAAAGAGCCGGTCAACTAAAGAATTTCACAAAACCAAGCTTGTTTTCTTTTTAACAAATATACAGTGCAGTATTGGATTTTCAGTGAGCACTAGATCAGACGGGCCAGTAATCTATGCAATACATCTGAAAAAACATGCAGCAACAAGGAGTTTTTGATCTTGCTTCACATTTTTCGGTATAAAGCCCAATCCATAATTTTACACACCCTACTGCAGATATTTGGTAGGAACTACACAAATCCACTCAGAGCACACTTGTCCTAACCTTATAACATTGAGCTGTCTTTTCTAAGACCCCCCCCCCCCATAAAAAAAAAAAAAATGACAATGTCAACAGAGGATTAAAATAGAATTCAGGAATGAAAAAGTTATCTGACTAAATATCCACTCCTTAAGGAGTTTTCATGTTATTGTTGCAAATGCATCAAACTGAAGTTGATTTAATTGACAGAAAATATATGTATGTATGTCTGAACAGGCTCCTAATGATTCAACTCTCCTCAAATGTTTGCGAGTGTGCTTTTAGTTTCCATTTGAAGAGCATAAATCTGTCAGTGGTCACCTCTGCCGCAACAACAGGAGACAAAAATTGCACAAGGCCTTTGTTCTTGTATTTGATTTTCACCTCCGCACCTGTTAACCTTTGTCTACCACTTTGCCCTCCTGAGTTGTACCTCCGCCCACCCATCAGAGGCAGTCAGGGTCAGGGAAATAAGCATCTATTTTGGAGGAGAGGGCTGTGTCAGTACAAGTTCCTATTAATACCACACCATCCGGATAATAGGAATCTCTAAATGGCAAACCAGCTGCTAGTGCTGCCCATCTTTGTTAATCCCTCTCTCTCCCTTTTCCACTCAGTTCCTCTCCTCTCCTCAGGTTAAATGGCACTAAGTGTGTGTGTGGTTGTGTGTGTGTGTTTGTGTGACTTGCAGGGACCTTTTGCTGTGACACAGACTGGGGTCATGAACTCTGAGCTAACTTGGCCCACCCTTTAGAGATCACAGCGCCATTTGTTTACAAGTTTTAGAATGCGATGTTCTCTCAGTCACTGACACACATGTGCTGTAGACACACACACTCACACACTCACAAACATGCAAAAACACGTACTTGCACCCACCACAAAGTCTCTCCAGCCTTTAATCCTTCCCGTTTAGTCAGGGGGTGGGGGGGTATTCGTGTGGAGGGTCTCTGCCCTTTGTATTGATCACATTGAACATGAGGAGGACTTCCACGCAAGGGCCTGTCCTCTGAGGGGAGACATGTACGAGGAGAATGAAAGGTCAATGGGAGCAGGAAATAGATTGGCAGAGGACACACAGGAACAAGGCGAGGCAACAACAGAAACTGAGTGGGTTGCAGAGGTACAGGAAAATATGAACACAGAGAAATGGCAGCAGCCAGAGCCAATCCAGTTTTATTGTGTGTAAATGAATCAAACATTGTGGAGGTCAGAGCACTTCCACCTCAGCAGCGACCTCACTGATCTCTTGAATCAAGTGAAATTGAGGACAGGACAGCCCACGTGAAGCATCAGCATTAATCTGATAATCTATGATCACAAGGTGGCACAGGTGACAAGTGCCCTGACACGGCCTGTGAACTCATGCGGCATCACATTCACCTTATCACACAGTGTCAGGTGCATTAAGGAGAATAAGACAGACACAGAAAAGAAAGCGCGCACACACACACACACGCAATTTCTTCTAACAGCGTTTCTCTTTCTTTCACGGCACACGCAATGAGGCCTTACATGCTTTGTTTGAACGAAATTCATTATCGTGAACAAATTTGTCTCTGTCTCTCATTAACTGGGGTTATGTCTCTTAAGCCCCATTACAAGAACATGTCGAATATTCTATTAGTCTTCACAACCACAGCAAACAACAGGATTGACCTGTCTTGTCTCTCAAAGTGAACTTTGCAGTCTGGTATGATGAGCTGTTACAATATGGAGTAATGTTCTATCTTCTCCTCTCTGGTATGTTAAAGGGAATATTTTATATTAAGTTTTCCATAGTAGTGGAAATGTGGAAGTAGGGCCGGACGATAAAATGATAGCAATAATTATCGCAAAATTATTTTCCTCGATAGAAACATAAAAAATGTTCAATAAATGTTCGATATAATTAATTTCCATGCTTATAGCACGCCCACAAATGAATCACGAATGGCGATCATGTCGCAGGAATAGAGGTCTGCATTGCGAAAGTTAGGATGCGCGGTGAGAGGTGTAAATGCAGGCCAGCATATGATATTATTTACAGAAGCACGCAGTGGGTGACGGGCTTGAAGTTGGAGCGGACTAAGCAAATAAGGCGAAATGACCGACATCGCAGAAAAAGCAGAACGCAGCTCGGAGGACGAAGATATATTGTCGTCAGGAAAGGCCGATGTGCAATGCAAACTGTGCCAGAGACACGTTCCATCAAAGACAGACAACACCAGAAACCTGTTTCATCATTTGAAACAATACCACCCGTTAGAACACATAGAAAGTAAGACATTACAGGCCCAAACGAGTGTTAGTGGACCCTCGACGAGCACCAGGCCAGTACCCAGTGTAAATCTTCTTTGTCTATTTATGGTGTTTGTGTGTCATGTTATGTCCTTGAATTGGACACAAGCAAGACAGAAAAGTAGAAAATTGCAGGATGCTGAAGGATTCAGGAAACGGCACTGAGGTAAATGAACTCCTTTAAGTATAGTTTGTTTTAATTAATCAGATTAAGTAAAAAACTCTCAGCAACAACCCACCTTATGCTTTCGAGTGGCAGCATCTTATGGGTCCCTGCATTCCGTTAAGCACTTTAGGCTGATCAGTGCCCCAGGAGGCCGATAAGCAGATTAGGCCTGATTAAAGTCGTATCAGTGGAATTTGAGCAGGGGACCTGCCAGGACAGACACACTCAGTGGTGCACCCCTCCTTCCCCTTCCCTCGCCCCCTCACCCCTAAATTCAACCCCCTGCTTGTTTATGACTCAACCTGGCACCTATCCAGATGCCATCAGCCCAAGCTCACCACTTACTTCACCAACATACATTATTGCGCGCGCGCACACACACACACACACACACACACCACACACACACACACACACACACACACACACACACACACACACACACACACACACACACACACACACACACACACACACACACACACACACACACACACACACACACACAGCAGGTGTGTGAGACATACCACCAGAAATGCATGACATGTGTGCAAAGTGAGTGTTTGCTTTGACCTCAGGGACTACTACAATCCAACTGCTTCTGAGTCACCAGTATAAAAACAACGCTAAACAAGACTGTCATTGGATGTGTTCAATTTCCTCAGAAGGGCGCCATGCCTCAGGGACTTATTACACCCACTCCCTATATATGCATTAATGCACATGACAGCCTCTTTCTGAAGACCTAACACACCCTGTAACACTTTCACTCTCTGGCTGGGAGATCAGTAAGAGAGGGAGAGTGTATGGAGGGGTGGTAAAAGGGTGGGTGAGAGAGGAGGAGCAGCAGGCAGAGTGAGAGCAATAAACAAATTAGTAAATGCTGATTTGTGGATTTGTGCCTTTTTCCCCTCATTTAGAGTAAAAGGGTGGCCGGCTGAATGACAGGTAACAGCAGGTTTCACTTCTCTGGATGAGGGACAGTAAATCACCATCCTGTGACTGGCTGGTTGCCTGACAGGTTGACTAGCTGACTGACTAAGTACATGGAAACTGAGGTCTCATTACCATGTTATACAACCACAGAGCCAGTAAGACAAAGTGAATTAAAGTTCGGACTAAAAAGAAATGAAAAACTTAGATGGGTATTATTCAATCATGTTATGCAAAGTGTGATGCTTAGCATGAATCAGCATCTTCAGCTTCCTCAGCTGGTGGGCTGTGTCCCCATCATAAAAGAGGGCATGGCAAGTTGCCTTGTCTTTAACTGGGGGTGGAGACATCTCATTGTGCCAGGCCATGAGAGCTCATGGAGGATGCTGTTCCCATATCTAAACCACATGCTCCCTGTGCTGTGACAGTCCTCCATACAACAGAGCAGTAAAACCCTGGGGGTGAATTCTTAAGTACTGCTGGACCATCTGTGGAGGTGGGCTCAGAGCCGTAGACTGACAGAGTTTGGCCACTGGGGTTGTCAGTGACAGCCATATTAGCACAATTCTACTTTTCTGTGTCTCACTAGGTGAGTGGGGGCTGGAAATAGGTTAAGACTAGACCAAGACCAAGCCAAATGAGGCTAGAGTGGGCCAGATCTGACAGAAACAACCATAATTTCCTGGAAGTATAAATAACCCTCCTCTGTGTTTGTGTAACCTCCACAGGCCCCCTCTGACAGGCCAGTCATACACATTATACACACTGAAACATATATTCCAAATGCAGCTGAGCAGGCAACCGTGCACGCACACAAAGACACACACACACACACACACACACACACACGCCACTGTCTCCGGTCCATTTCTCATCCAGTGCGTTAGCCCTGCAGCCTGTTATCCTGACCCCAGGAGAGAACGGGTTGGGTTTGGGGCCAGAGAAGGTGTTTCTGATGAACTGGGTGCTTGGCTTGTACAGACAGTGTGAGTGATGTTCCCATGTTCCCCTCAAGAAGGACGAGGTTGGGAAAATTAAAGGGAAGTGATAGCGGAGGGAAAAGTTCTCTATAGTTTCTCACCAACTGCTTGGAGTTAAAATCTGTCTCTGTCCTTCTTAGAGCTTGATGATTGATGATTCTTTACATCTGTCAGTATCTGACCTGTCTGTTCAGACCTCGGATCTAGTATTATGAAAGAAAAAAATAAAATAAAATCCAGATCGTGTCTAGAAACTCCTGAGACTGACTGCAGTTCATAACTGGCATCAGTATGCATGTCAAATCCATCTTGAGCGGCCACATGTCATTAGATTTAGCTTCACTGTTCACATTTGATTTTATCCAAGGGGACAAGGAGACCAATGATTAACAGAAGATGCATATTTTTTACCTAGCAGACCAGCTACAAAAGAGGGTGACTGCAGCTATTTTTGTTGTTTTGAAGGAGTTGAAGGACTTGACTACTTGGAAATCAGTGCCTTATCAGTTACTTTTGGATTAAATAGCACCTGTATCCCACTTGTGATCTCTTCACCCAAGACACATTTTAGTGTTAAAAGCAACAGTTTCTCTTGCCTGCCCCCCCGCCCCCCTCTTCCGGCTGGTTGCCATGGGGGTGCTGCTGTTCGTGCCTTAGTTTGAGCACAGTAAAAGTGATGGCTGTGTGAGGATTGTTTGACAACTGTGTTGAGAAGTCCGTGGAGCTCATTAGAAGGATAGATAGCCAGCCTAGTGGCTGGGACAGGAGAGACGGATGAATGGCACGAGAGATAGGATGATAACAGAGATAAAAGAGGGGGGGACTGAGAGAGAGAGACAGATAAGCATACAGTAGGACAGTCAGTGGATGTGGTACATGTAAACCCACTGTCATCTGCTATGTGCAAAGGAAACTATATATTTCTGACAGGCAAGGTGTGCATAGGTGTGTGTTGAGAGAGAGAGCAGCTGTTTGCCATTGGGTAACCTGTAGGTCATTCATTCTGAGCATTAATTAGGGATCAGAGGGTACACACTCTGCAGCCTTCACACATACACACAAGCTTTACAGTCTACACCCTCTGGCACAACATCACACACTAAGCACCACCCAGTCCCCCACCACCCCCGTTCTGCCAGTGACCCGCAATTGACCGTTTGAACCCTAGTCTTGAGGTCAGGTGGGGTCCCACACTTCAGGGTCAGGGAGTGGTCATTGTGCCCCCCCACCCCAACTGAACACTTTTGTCTCAATACCAACCCTCTTTATTACCCTGATTTATGTAATTGGCAGGTTGAGGAAGACTGAAGTTTAAAAAGAACCTCTGATGGCAAAACACAGCCTGGCTTTCTCCCTAGTTTTCTCTATGGCATCTTCTGCCACGCCCTGGGAACACAAACATACACCCAGTACGCTGCAGCGAATAAATTCTTATTGTCCAGTGGGGTTCTGTCTCCCCTGTGGTTTCGACCATGAAGTCATTTACCCTATCCACCCACCCTCTCTCTCACACACATACACACATACACACACACACACACACACACACACACACACACACACACACACACACTCACACACACTCACACACACACACACACACAACTTCTCACTCCCCACACCTCTTTTGGTCTTTAGAAAAATGCAAAAAAGCCATCTGATTCATTGTGCAGCCTCCAACGTTCATTGGTAATGAATTATTTTAATGACGGGAGACTTAGAAAAACAAAGCTCTTAAATCACAAAACTACTCAAGACATTGTGATGGGCCATTTTCTCTTAAACCAGATCGTTACCAAAATTTAATGAGTCTTCCCCTGGCCCATGCCCTATCCCTTGACCAAGTTTGTTACAAATCAGTTCAGTACTGTGTGAAATCCTGCTGAGAAATATACAAACAAATAAACAAACAAACCAACAGACATGGGTGAAAAAATAACCTCCTTGGCAGAGGTAAATAAAGTAAATAAATAAAAAAATTCCCAGACCTAAATCAACACTTCTCTTCAGTCTTGTGAAAAAGGTAAAGAATCACCAGCCATCATTACAAAATAACTCATACAGACAACCCTCTACTGCAGTGTGTAATACTGTTGCTTGGTGGTGTAAAAAATCCTCCAACAGACCTAATCCTAGCTGATACAAAAACATAGGCTCAACGCAAAACACAAAAGTGCCTTAACATTTTCAATAGAATACATAGATAGCCATAACAGCAGTTCCTGTCAACATCAAAGATGTTCCCACCTCTGTCCACACCCAGTCAGTGCTGTTCTCGTTTTACACTTAAAAATGTATCTATGGGGTTGATCCAAAGGATCCCTGCCACACACAAAGACACCGATGCATATGTCCACACACAAAAAGATAGACTGTATGAATGTGCACATAGATGCACACGCAAACACATTGTTCAGAGGAGAGGCTGACCCACTAACATTCTCTAATCCATAGGCCACAGCCACTCCAGATAGCATCTTCATGCCTGCTGTGGACAGCCCACACTTATTACCTGGGATATAATCATCTCCCGTCTCTCTTTGCCTCTCCCTCTGGCTACACACAGGAGCACCTGTCAATCAAAGTGGCCACTAATGCGCTCCATATGAGATCCAACAGGCAGGGAATTCTGGAAATCCCTTATTCTGCCCTTTTATTTACCCTCCTGATAGGTAGACAAATTTCCTTATTGACATGAGTAATGTGGTGATTGGAGGCAGAGGAAGGAGGTTCTCAGTTTCTTTTTTTTTTTTTTTTTTTTTAAAGTCCAAACACTGCTTATTTGAAGTAGTGGTGATGGAGCAATAGATAGGGAAGCATGATATTATAGATCTGTGGGGTCTGGTTGAGACTTCTTGTTTTGAAATAATTAAATGTGATCTCTCGTGCCCTTGATCCTGGGGGGTAAAGGAACACAAGCAGGTGAAATGAACCACATAATTGAAAAATCCAGAGTGCAATCCAAAACTAAGTGGCCTTCTGAAACCATACCACGGTGGGCACAACAAATTTAATAAATAACTGCTGGGCACACCAGGGGGTTTGGGAGGGTGGGGGGGTTCTGCTGTCCTGTCAAAGGGGCCCAATGTTTCCAGGGGTCGCAGAGCGTCCGCCGGGAGCGGAGGTGACACCGAGTGTGTTGTCAAGCGTAAATCCCGATGCAGAAGGCCCTCGCGAGATGGGTGTCCATATATCAAAGGTCTCACTGACTCGGACTGCCATTTGATCTCCGCTCAGGAAATTCAAAATTCCAGGCAGATGAGGGGTGAAACTGAGAGGCCCTTAAGCCCAGCTTGTGCTAGTGATTAGGGGCAGCTGTTTCGATTCACATTTCGAAGGACTTGAACTCTGCAACCTGCCACATTTTTACGTGGCTGGCTGGGGCTCGGACAGACCAGTGAGGAGGGCGGTGGCCATGGCCGTGGATGTGGTAGTGTAAGGCCAAGATGGGAAAGTGGTGGGGGGTGGGGGGTGGGGGGTGGGTGGGGCTGGGGGGGTGGGGGGTGGGGGGTGGGGAAGAAATGATCTGAGAGATATGACAAAAGCTATGTATGGAGGAAACTATGTGTCTGATTTTTTTACAATAATTTGTATGTAGATTTTCTTCTTGATTATTATTTTTTTAATTCTTATTCTTAAATTAGTCTTAAGTTTTCTACAATAATTTAAGGAAAAGGTTTGTAAATTTATCTTTCATGACCATAGACAAAAATAACTGCATGTGTTTTTTGGCATATTCCTCTTAGACACACACACACACTCTGCACAGATAATTTCACAGTTATTAGAGAAGTATGCGGCAGTGACTGAGGGGAACAAGCAAATTTGATATTACATTTTTTTTTAAAATCTTTTTTCCTCTAATAATTATACATTTATATATTTTGCAGTTGCATTATTAATGGAAAAAAAAAAAACTACTGATTCAACCTCTTTATGTACTAATGCTTACAATGTAAGCAACAAAAACTATGTGTGAGCTTTTCTCTAATGGATGTTAACATGTCTGGACTTATTCCAAGGTGACCACAACATCATACTTTGAAACACCTCCCTCTAGTAGCATAAGTCATTAGCCATGGGATAACAGAGTTAATGACACTACAGGTAGGTTTAGATCAGGTGAAAGGACGTGAAAGATGAAATAGCTAAAAGATGCACAGGACAGATGCAAAAAAGAATGGAGTGATAAAAGACAGGACATTGAGTTAAAGAGAGCGGGAGAGGTGTGTGACAGACAGAGAGAATGACGGCCCAGGCACAGAGTGGTGCAGGCACATAAACGATTAGTCCCAAACATGAGTTGACAGCTGGATGCCTGACCTTGGCTGGATGTGAGCACAACAACCCCCAGCGTTCATTTACATCCCTACCATGCCAAGTAATTTAGATACAATTCTTATTCCAGTAAAAAGGAGGAGGAAAAGGGGGGGAACCTCAGGTCAACCCTTTCTAAAAGACCTCCAATAGTCAGCCAAGTTTAGAGGCGTGGCTTAGAATGAGGTGCCGTTGGCATTATAGACAACCTTCACACCCCTCAGGGTTCTTTTGGGCAGACTGACACATTCACATTTAGAGTCATATTACTAAGTGTCAATGATAGGATGCTTAGAGGTGTTAGTGAGGAGAGTCTAGGCCACCTATTTTTATTGCCATGTAAGTTGGGGGGATGCCCAGCTTATTAGACCATGATCTATCTGCTCTTAAACAGGCTTGGGGGTCATAGAACTGTTGTGATCTAGGTCAAGGGTGAGCAGCTGACATGTCAATGGGTGGATGGCCACGCTAACTGACAGAGGTACAGCATCAGTATGGAAGACCGGGGTTCTGTCCTGTTTCATTTTCAAGAAATCAGTCAATATAGATCAAGATTAGACCAAAACTCACCAAATACATCAAATGTATAATACATATATAAAATAAAACACGAAACCAATTAGATCTCAATACAAAAGTCTGTCTACATTTTCTCTATGTGACCTTTTGCTCCTCTTTAACCTTTTGAACCCTGCATTCTGCACCTACCTGTAGATGACTCTAAACTAATGCTTCTCTTATCAGGGAGCAACAAGAGGGGCCAGTGACCTCTTGCCTTGTCTAAGATACAAAGTGATTGTTTGAGGACACATTCAAGGATCTAAGGCTCCTCACTCACAAGAGGCCTCGGTGGCAGAGCTACCCACGGGAACCGTACTGCTCTGATCTGAAGACCTAAAAGGTGTTCAGAGGCAAAATTACCTCTAAAATGTTTCCATTTTTGATATTGAACCATTCTTCGTGAAATCACATTTATATCACAGAGTAACAGATAGTGGTGTTCATAATTTGAAAATAAAACATCTACCAGAAAGCAATGAATATTGGGAGGCAGCACTTAATTGGATCAGCCATCCGGGCCCTGTTAACCCTGCTTTGCCATTCACACAAGTGAGAGGAACCCTCTGCCAGGCCTTTCTGCCACCCTTATGTGCTGTGGGCCGTGCCCTGGATTTATGGCACATTTCACACTCCACCACCATGCAGAGAGCCAGTGATCTGGACCTAGCACTGGGGCGTTAATTGGTCAGCCTCTGCCAATAAGCAAGACAAATAACTCATGACTGCCTGGGCTTTCCAAAAGGTACTGTAGATGACATCCCTCATTTTCTAGGGTTGTGTTTTTCCGTGTATGCATGTTAGTTGTGTGCGTACTTGTGTGTGAGCACACTTGAGTTGGCAGGTGGTGGTGGGGGTGGGGTCCAAAACTACCAGGAAATGAGAAATGGAGTGTTTCAGGTATTACCACTGCCATACTCCCATCCCCTGGGGCTGAATTAGACTCACATCTGACTGAGAAGAGTAGAGCGGAGTGGTGTGTGTGTGTGCGTGTGTGTGTGGGTCAGTCAGCTTGTTCCTGCACCTGTCTGTGTTCCACACTGAAGTGTACATGTGTGGGATGTGGTTTTATTCAGGGGAGAAAAGCAGGAGTGGTGTTTAAAGCTCAGCACTGACATGATGAGTGTGTCAGAGTGATACTACAGATACACTGTGGTGCACAGTGTTCTCTTCACTGAGCAGTGGACTTACTTTGGTTTGTACAAGTGCAAAAGAGATTTTCTGTAATAAACCTCGACTTGTTTCCGCATCTTGTTTTCCATCTCTGTCACCACCCTCTTCTCCCTCTGCTGTGTCCATTTTCATTATATTCAACATAAACAAGGAAAATTAATTTCACACCAGGTGAGGAAATGTGACCTTCCTCACTTTGCTGAGATTAACAGTGCAACAGCGTGTTTGTGTGTGTGTCTGTCTCTGGGTATGTGTGAGAGTCCGTAAGTGCTCCACGCTAATTTAAAAGTATATCATCAGCTAATATATTGCATATTCCCACATTTTTATTTGCTTCCTCACACACCACAACAACATGTAATTGCACCACACGGTGTAACAATGCATGTAATACTGCCATATACTGTCAATTATCTCAGTAAGTGTGGACATTTTCTGAGCTTTGTTAACCCCAAATGTAAGCAGCTAACACAGAACAGCTCATCAAACATGAAGCCTAATACACTAACTCAACCCAGTCTTGTGGTTCTGAAATACCTCAAACTTTATTGTGTTAGGGCTAATTATTTTTAATGTGCTGTGTTGTAAACTATTACTTTAGGAAGAGCCTGTTCTAATCACCCATGGGCTTGTTTATATAAACTGGTGAATTGGTTAACGACAGTGAGTCTCCTCTCTTATTCATTTTGTCCAGGCCTAGTCAAAGAGTGTTTGTGCAGTTGCAGATGGGCAGTAAATCAAACTCACTGTAGCATTAAAGCGCAGCCAAGACTCCGGCTTTTGTTTCCAATTGAGACTATGTATGTATTTGACCCTGAACGAATGAACCACACTCCACTTCAAAAGAGGTTGCCACTGAAGTTGATTTTACAATCACAAAATGTACATCACCCGATACCCCGTCGAAACTACAGTTTAACTCAAACAAGCAACACATGCATAGGTTTTTTTTATTTGTATGAATGTTTGTGTGTGTGTGTGTGTGTGTGTGTGTGCGTGTTGTATGTGCGTGCACCCTTATGGATGTATGTGTGTGCATGTGTTTGTGCGTGTATGTTTTAAGTGCAGAGGGAGACGGGATAAACTACAACTGAATCTAAAAATGTATCCTTTGTCTCTTTCTGGCAGTCTCGCTGCTTCTCCATTGACACCAATGTAGCGGTGACAAAAAGAGCCATTGATATAATCTTCGACCATGACAGGCATTAAAGGGCCTAATTCTGCCCGCTTCTGTATTAAGCAACTCTAAAGCTGATTTCAATTGCCAGCTCCTCAGTGGGGGGGCAGCAAGGAAGCAGACAGACAAGGGTGGAAGGAGAGAAGCAAGCAGAATCTAGCTGGCAGGCAGAGTAGAGTACCCACCCTCAGCCCAGAGACTGTAAACTCAGATTAGGGGGTGGATCAAAGCCTGGATTTAATCTGGGCCACTGGGCAAGGGCGGGGATTATGGCACCGTGGCACTGTGTGGCACTGAGGTTTGCCCTCACCACACACACACACATGCACACGCACGCACCCGCACACACATCCACACACATGTGGATGTGTGCATGAAAATGCTCACACTGAACCTATTCATGCGCAAACAGAAACGCATGTATGCACATCAGCACACGTACATATACAGATACAGTATAGGATGCTTTGAATCAAAAACCAAGGAGGTGATATGAGTTTAAACCCCAATGCATCTCTCAAGAATGGCCACAGGCAAAAGGAAGACACGAGACGACTGTGACATTGAAGGAAGAGGGAGAGTAAAAGGCGAAGGAGGGCTTAGAAATGACTGTTAAGGGTTGACAAAAAGCAAAAAGCTCCATAACCTCCACTCTCCACCCACGACTCTATGCAACCCCCAAAACACTCAATTTGCCTCACACACTCTTTCTTACACAATCTTCTTAACACACCATTACAGTCACACACCCATAAAGTAGTATCACACTGCTGCTGTGAGAATAAGGATAAAAAAAAAGTATTGCAGCTCTTTAGAATAGTCTTACCCAAGTTTTCCCCCCTCGACAAGACCTGAGCATTAATTTTACTGAGTGTGTAATTCTACCCTGTACACCCTTGCTGCCAGTAGGCCTTCCTCATAAACAATTAATCCACCGTAAAACTCCATCTATGACACTAAGGGCGTTCACTCTCGCCTTTTTACTTATTTTTTTGTCAACCTTGCTAATCAGTTTTTAATTTGATTGTAACACTCTGAGTTGAATAATTTGCCTTTGTGGGCTTAGTGCGATTCATCTGATACACTGTGTTATTAGTTGGCCACATACAGCAGTCACAGTAAACATAAGCATAACAACACATTAAAACATGTTTTGAATATACTGAATAGCTTAATACTGTACACACTGATTGATGATTAACAAGAGTGTAGCTACGAGAAACAGATGTGCACTTGTTAATTTAACAGTAAGTATGGAAATATATTTTTTTTTTTCCCAGACATTTTTGTCTAAGATCTCCCCTTGTTAGAGGTGAACTTCACAAGTTGTTTTGATCGCTGAGTCAGTTTGTAATATGCCTTCAGGGTGTATCTGAATTCAGCCTTCCCCCAAATCTACCCACGTACCCCTAAGGCAAAGCTCTGAATGTCTTAAAAGGAGTAATGGGGAGATGTGCCAGTGTAATGTAGTGTGCTGACTTTTCTTCAGTCCTCCTAGACTTCTCCCCCCCTGTCTCTTCTGTCTCTCTCTCTCTCTCTCTCTCTCTCTCTCTCTCTCTCTCTCTCTCTCTCTCTCTCTCTCTCTCTCTCTCTCTCTCTCTCTCTCTCTCTCTCTCTCTCTCTCTCTCTCTCTCTCTCTC
The DNA here is from genome assembly GCF_021018895.1 of Seriola aureovittata. Classification (NCBI taxonomy): domain Eukaryota; kingdom Metazoa; phylum Chordata; class Actinopteri; order Carangiformes; family Carangidae; genus Seriola; species Seriola aureovittata. Next base: position 12,258,920 of record NC_079368.1, read on the forward strand.
TCTCTCTCTCTCTCTCTCTCTCTCTCTCTCTCTCTCTCTCTCACACACACATACACACAGCACTTAAATAGCAGATATGCACACACTCACAAAGTGATTGACTCTCACACATAAAAGCAGACCCTTGCTTTGCTGGTTTTACTTGATTAAAGTCGGAGCATTGGGGTCTTGGCTATGCTCTGTCTGGGACAAAGAGCAATATTTGTGGGGTCCGTTCTCCCTCAAAGACCCTCTTGTCAGGGGAGGCCCAGAGAGAGCGCTGGGGGAGCGCAGACCAGCTAAAGGCCAGGCCATTTATCATAGTCCACCAAATGAAAGAACCTAAATGTCTCTTTTTTCCTCCCATCTCTTTCTCTCTTCCCATCTCTCCCTTTCAGCCTTCCCTCTTTTTTTTCCCCCTACTCTCCTTCCCCTCATCTTCTTTCCTCCCCTTTGTCCAAATCCAGTGGGAGAAGGGTAATAGAAGCTCGCTGGCGTTGCTTGTAACAGAGCAGAGATTGGAGGAGCTGCTTGGAACCGGGCCCCTCTCACGCTGGGGCCCTGACGCTTTTTTTTGTGTGTCGCGGGGTGATTTGTCAGGCTGCGGTGGCAGAAGTCGAGCCCCTGAGGTTGAAAGGCTATGACCCCAGGAGTGCTGTGTGTGAGTGTGTGTGTGTGTGTGTGGATTGCTGGGAGACCCGCCCCGGACTCAGGCCATAATAGACCTGAGCCCAAAAGAATGGGCATCCAGGCTGGGACAGGGGACCACAAAGGCCTCATCTGCATACTTCAGGTAGACACACTGTGATAGGAACTGACAGGGGCGTGACAGGCTCAATGGTAGTGGGGTACTGTGGAGGGTTGAGACTCTGTGTGAGTGTGTTTCTGAGCGTGTGCGTGTGCATGTGTGTGTGTGTGTGTGTGTGTGTGTGTGTGTGTGTGTGTGTGTGTGAAGATAGATATGGCCACTGATGGGAACGTTTACCACTTGCCTCCACTCTTCTTGGCCCTGACTGAGAAAAATCAATAACGACTAATCTCTCCCAACATAATAAAAAACAAAATAGTAAACAATGGCTTTGTTTACCCATCTGTGTGTATACCTCCTCTGTGCCTTTGTGTAGACTGTTGGCCTGCATACAAACAGGGCAGAGGGCACACGCACGCAGGCACAGAGACAGACACACACACACACACACACACGCATGCGCACACACACAGAGGCTGACAGCTGACACACTGGGCTAGCTCCTCGCCTTGCTTCTCTCTTCCCCTGCCTTTCTCAGCCTCTCCCTTTGTCATTAAAGAAGGAAACACTTTCTCACTCGGTTTGTTTGTTTACTGGTTCCCACCTCTCTTTTGGGAGTTAGGAACAGAAACAGAATTCGTTCTCAGCTGGCCGCCTGCCTCATCCCTGAACACACCCCACTTCTCCTTCTCTTCCTCTCCTTCTCTCCCTCTCAGCATCCTCACAGCATGGATGAGTAGATTACATATGCTTCCTTTCTGAATGAGTTCACTCGTAAATAATGAATTGATTTATTGTGTGTTTGTACGACTCTCAAGGATTTTTTTTTTTGTGTGTTGCAGAGGTGGTTTACTTTTTCTCACAGGGAGGGTTAAGGTAGGGCTACATATGCGCTCAGAGAAAGGGTATTGGGGCTGCTTTAATGCGCACGGTGTGTGTATACAAGCACACGTGTGATGACACACATGACAAAGAAACATGATGAGTTGACTCATGAATCCAATAAGTTTTTCTAACTCGTGAAGCATACTGTATGGACCTTCGTCGAAATGCTTGGCTGAGTCATCAAACTCCCTTTCTCCCTTTTCCAAAAAATCAGCAGCATTGGAAGCAGATGCTGCTTTCTATAAATACAGGATGAGAGGCTGGAGGGTGAAGGCCTCCCCATGCTGTCCTTCAGAATACTATCTGGAAACATTTATGATCCACCAACACAAGATAGAATCAGAGCAAGGGAGGGAGAAATGAGAATAAAAAAGCATGAAAGAGCAATGAAGAGAAAGTGAGATGGAGACAGAGCATGGCATGAGAGAAAAACAAGTCGTCCAAAAACTGAGGCAAAGAAAAGGGGAAATATTTTTTTTTTCTCTCCAGTACAGGAATGCTGTAGTGCTGCCAGGCTCACCAAAGGCTAAGTGACATCGACCCTCCCAGTTCCTGGTCTAAGGTCACACACTGCTGTGCAGCACAGAGTGTGTGACAGGGCCTGGATGTACTCAGCGAATGGGCCGCAGCCAAGGCTAAAGTCGATGCAATTATGAAGCAATTACTGTAATGATCTCCAATGAAACCTGCGATGGCGTTGTTAAGGCAGGAACAAAAGGATGGGCACTTCCTATTGTTCCACAGAATGTACTCTTTTCAAATAACACAGGATAAAAAGAAGGGGGGAGGCACGGGGGAGGGAAGATGAGAGAAAGAGAGGCACAGAGGGAGGAAGATAGTGTTAGTGTTGAGAAGAGGACAGAGCTGCGACCTGTTCTTGGATTTCATGTTGTAGCCTGTGTTTGTGTGTGCGCGCACGGGTAACTAGCTAGAGAAGGACTTTGATACAGTGTTTAGCAAAAGAGACAGAAGGATCTAGAAAAGGAGAAGGGGGTGCGGGGTTATTGGAAGATGAATGGCCTCTAAGATAAATGCATGCAGGCCAGAGCAGGCTGACCCCCACTCTATACCGCCCCACTACCATGACATCAGAACAGAAGGGGAAAACATCTCCTCTTTGTGGACGAGCCTAATTTAATTTGTACCTTCCAATGAGGGGTAAATATGTTTGAACTGTCTCGCTGAGCCCGCGGTGGCCCGATCAGGTTCTCACGGGAAACTGCTCCGAGCAGGATATCAAGCCTGCTGCATCACAACTTCACTTTCTAAACTAATCTAATTTCTGGGCTCTTCTTTTCTTTCACTCCCCTCCCTCGCTCCATCTGTTCCTATGCTCCTCTCCTCTCGCGAGGCTGTCACTCCCTGCTGTCCATGCTTCGTGTCATTCCGGCTCCCGGCGTTCCCCGGGGATGATCCCAGTGACCTTCTCCCTGTCTTACTGGAATTTGACGTCAAAGGTCTTGTTGCTAAGAATGGAGTTTTGTTTAGTAACAAATATGACCCTTTGCCTTTGCCTCTACTCGGTCTCGCGTTCACTCTTTCTCTCACTCTGACTTTGTAACTTGCCTATTCACTCTCACACTCTTTCCCTCATTTTCTCTCCCTCTCTCTCTCTATCCGTCACTATCTCTTCTTCCCTTGCATCAATGGATCTTCCTTTCTCTCCCTCTCAGCCCCCTGGTCTCGCCTCTCGTCTCTCCCTGGCTATCTCATGTATTATTTCAGTCTACAGGGGCTCAGGGTGGAAATGAAATATGGCGGCCAAGCCTCAACGGGCATGCTCATATTCTGTGTAATTACCTTGGGCTGAGGACCGGGGCTCAGCTCAGTATCTATAAATCTGTGCCTCTCCCTGGCCCCAGCCGCCTTTTGAAACCCTACCCTGCCGACGCATCGTGGTGAGACTCTGACCCATGACCTTTCACACCGCTAGGGCTGCTGGGAGTGACCTGTGACCCTGCGTTGGGCTCTCTCAGAGTCTGCTCAGTCTGACCCCACCGAGCCTCGTGACCTCCCAAGTCACAGCTGTGCCTGATCTGTCCTTAGGGGCCGGAAAGGAACACGTCAAATGGTTTTCTTTTCTTTTTTTTTCTCTCTCTTTTTTTGTGGTGCTGGTGTGTGTGGGTGTGCATGTGTTGTGCTGATGTGTACGGATGGGAGTGGGGTGTGGGGCTGCGTGTGCATGTGGCTGTGTTTGTGTACGTGTCTGTATATCCTCACATATCTTACGCCTCTTCCCTCTGCAAGGACCCTCACAGGGGAGTGTATACATAGAGATAGGTGGGTTACCAAAACAACGTGTCTCTTACAGCAAGGTCCGTGACATGGAGACAGGGTCAGACAATCTATCAATCATGCATACAAAGGTCGTGGACCCTTAATGGCTGTGTGTCTGTAAGTAATGCTAATGTCATCTGTTAAAAACATATAGTAATAGAAGATTTATCACAATGTATTGATCCGTAAAGATACATCCAATCCACAATTATGGAAATAGTCTCTCAAATGTAGATGTCTGATGGTATTGAGATTTAATGACACACATGGGTACAGGTCACTTAGTGTCTCGCTGTTATTAGATGTGTTTCGATTCTGACCTCTATGATGTAGGTGGTATTTCAATGTCTAATATCTGATGCAGGACCTTGTTAGCTCATAGCCCATTCTTTCCTGTCTCATATGTATTTCAGTCTTTCCTGACCAACATTCTCTCGCGGTCTCCCTAAGTCCTTACCCTCCTCTACTTTATCTCCTCCTCTGTCGTCATTTTCACCCTCACTTTTCAAATCAGAGGTGGAGATCGATGGATTTCTCCACCTCTCTCTTCAACCTTCTCTTTGCTTTTGGAGTAATATGACAGCCCTCAAGCCCTTCTCTGCCCCCCTCCCTTCCACCTTCCCCTTTCGTTTTGCCTCCTACTGTCAGCTTCAACAAGAGCAGAGGGGCACATCGTGGGCCAAAGAGGGGTCTCTTCTCCTTCCTAACCACTTCTTCGTCTAAAATGCACTGTGTCTGACTAAAGAGGAGCCTTTCCTTCTCGTTGTACCTTCCCATTCCTGCATTCACGCTCGCTGTATGCTCTCTTCCCCATTGGCCTTCAGAGCCCCCGTGTCCGACCAGAGCGGGGCCTCTGTGACCTGCAGCTGTGTTTACTGTCAACACAGACCAGTGTTAGGACAGCTGGGAGAACAAGAGAAGGCCAGACAGTAGAGAGCATGAGCGTACATAGGCTGTGCAGCACATGCACATCCAAAAACCCACACACATGCCAAACGTGAACTTGATCACATGAGTAAAAAAACATGCAAAAACAAATATATGCTGGCGGAATTAATTTTATACACACACACACACACACACACACACACACACACATTTGGAGGTGTACATACTCAAATAAATGAACTCTCTCAGTTTCATGAATATTTACAAAAACCAATGAGTAATCAGTGTTTGTGTGCACATGTGACGGCATGGCCTCACTGTCACCTTTTCCTGTTTCTGTTTTGGAGTGGTGTTAAAGGCATCATGGCTCTGGTGACACACCTTAGGAAGGTTATGCCCTGCTCTATAACCCTTAACTCAGCAGAATGGACGTGGACGCCTGCTTATGTTTGTTTGGGGGTGGCTGCATGGAACTGCCTGCGGGTATGTGAGGAAAAATGTGCACCTCAGATCACTCCTTCCCTTACACACACGCTCGCACACACACACACACACACACGATCACACAGAAAAACGTAGTCACACAGAACAGTGACGAAATGTTGCATACTCAAATATCCTCTCGCACTTATTATGTTTCCCTCTCTTCCTGTGCGCCAGCTGATTCAGTGGGACAGACCCTGGTTCACACACTCTGCATCCTGTCCTGCACTGACACACCATCACAAACACACATACACACACATAGACTTCATACCAGCATTTTAATACATTTCCCTGGGATTTAAGCTTTCATGGGAGCCTGCAAACCCCACCATAGTTGTGGTATGACTCTCCCCATGTGTCCTGTCAGGCCTGGGAGAGAGGAAGCTCCACTAGTTAGCATCACAGGGGAAATTCCCCTTGCAAGCATCGAATGTCAGATCGTTTCATCCCAAATAGCTTTTAACAAATGGATGGTAATGTTAATGATCTTACAAATGATGAGCAAAAAACCCTAAAAAGATATTCCCATCAATGCCACATGGTGATAATCAGTTACTGCTTACTGGTTGTAGTGAGTCAGTAAATTTCTCCTGATAGGGCACCTAATCATCCTCATCTATATCATCTATCCATGTGACTAACTCTATCAGAGCGACATCCTCCACTCCTAAAAAGGTATTGACACTTCCTCATTGCTATTGACACAGCTTAACAGGCGTCAAGGAGACCATCCTGAGAGGATATTGACATCCTGCTTTTAGTTCCATTGATGCGTTGTCGCATATGCTGATGACACCTCCACACTTTTTTTCCCCCATTGTTCACCAGAGGCCAACCTGGCAGCAGACAACCATAGATAAGTGAACTTACATGCACCCTCATCACCTGGAAGTCAGACCTGTTGTGTTTTTTCTCTTCCCTTTTCTATGCATCTATACTCTCTCCATCTCTTTCCCTATGGTATGGTTTCCATGGAAACAGAGCTTGCGGTAAAAAAAAAAAAAAAAAAAAAAACTGTATCAAGAGTGAGTGAGTTATTTTTTTTTCTTACAATTTCTCTCTCTCTCTCTTCGGCTCTCGCTTTCTGTCTCTCCCCCTCTTTCTCGTTCACTGAAAGTCAAGCAGTGTGTGGAGCGATCAATATCATTAATCAACACAACTCAACACCACTCAGCTCTGCGGGGAGAGATGAAGAGGCACGGGGGAATGTCAACATGCCGGCCTGGAGTAGTCTTAACCAATGATACATATCACACATCACATGGATGAGAGCAGGGGCGAGGAAGGAGAGACAGAGAAGGACTAGAGGGGCAGACAGAGAGAGACAGATAACTGAGGAATGGAAGTATGCTTTCTAGGTAGAGGTGGAAGGGAGCGAGCAAGCGAGCAAAAGAAAAGAGAGAGATTGAGGTGGAGAGATAGAGGAGTTATTACTTGGTTGTCACCTACAGTCTAAAATCCCATATGACATCAGCAGTGAAGTGGTGACAGAGGTGGAACGTTCATTTATCTGACTCACTCTGAGGTACGAGTACAGTCAATAAGTACAGTCACTATTACACCATCTACTGGAACTGCTACCAGCTGCTGAAACAAACACCCTCCCGTCACTGTCCATTGATCAAAATACTGTCACACAAACACGAGATACAGCCTGTTCATTGGTCAGGACTGAACCTAAACACTAAGAAATATACAACCACAGGTCTTTTTTTTTCCAATTATATATACATATATCTGAAACAAGACTCTAAATATAATGGTGAATCTATAGGTTGGACAGTAAGTCTAATTTCCGTTTCCTCTTTCAGAGTTGGAATCGGTTGGCAGGGGAGACCAGTGGAAAAAAAATTTGATGGAAGGCACATGACAAAAAGGCAGCAGCAGCAAAACGAACTTTAGGGTTTATATTTTGAAGTAGGTCTACAACTAACAGTTTTTTAACATAATTAATTTACTGATTTTTCTTTTTAAGTTGACATAAGTTTACATTTAAATTGCTTTTTGGGTCTGACCTAAGGTCCAAAACTTCAAGATACTCGGTTACCCTTTACAGAAAACTCATATTTGAGAAGTCAGGACCAGTGATTTGGATTTTTTTTGGGGAGGCAGTTTAGCTTAAAAAAAAAAAAAAAAAAAAAAAAAAAAAGGGGGGGGGGTGCTAGAGTGCAGTACAGTAAGGATCCTCTTCCTGTTTTTGTTCTGTTGGAATTTTTTCCAGTGGGACTGAAATAATGTAATAGACTAGGGTTTCATTTTATAGGAAGCATAAAGTATGTTTATTACTAAAACTTGATGCAGACTTTACTCTCAAAAAGTAAGGAAACTACAGGAAGCATCTAAGATCAGTTTGAATTACACCCCTCTATGTTCGTAATGGTTGAGGTTTGAATGTTATGGAAATGATATGACTTATTTTCCCAATGAACCAAAGTCCTGCCTCCCAGAGTCAGCGTATGATAATGGGAGAATTACAGAGCCGGACTGAGACATCTCTGTATGGGTAAAGAAACAAAGGAGCACTTTCTTATAGTCAGTCTCACCCGGTCAGTTTTCATGTTAGTTTCCGTCAACAGCCTTTAACCGAGGAGTTCCCATGATAACACAGTTAGAATAAAAGAGGTGCGATAGTAATTGCAGTGGTTGGAGTCAAACAGGATAATGTAAAAATGGACAGATCCTCTCATTCCATCCATCCATTCATCGATATGCTGTATTAAGTCAGGAAAGCAATTTCCATTCATAAAGTTGAGTCTGAATCTGATTTCTTTCCTGCCGCTCACTCACCAGCTCCTCATTATCTCACTCTTCCCTTCATTGCCTCTTTACAGTTGTTTTGCTAACTGAATAACTTATCGTCACTTTATCTATACCTCTCTCACTTCTCCTCCTTCTCTGAGTGTAGGAGAGATAACTACTGTGGAGTTGACAGTGGTAGTGGTCTTGTACTGTGGGCCGGGGTGGGAGGCGAGTGGGAGGCTCGGTGTAGCATGTCAGCCGTGCTGTTGGCAGCGGGACTTGCCAGCTCAGTTTAGCGCTGCCCTAGAGTTGTGCTAAACAACTTTTACTTTGAGGAAAAAGATGATGTTCTCTTCAGTCATGTAATGGCTCCAGGCCAACAATGATTCCATGCCATTTACTTCATCCTTTTTGGCTCATTAATTTTTCAAATATACATATTATAATACTTGATCAGTGTGAGGAACATACTGGCAATGGTTCATGTTAAAATTAATATATATTTTTTTTTAATTTTCTAAACAATAATAACATATGTAATAATTACTATGAAAACTTGTTGAACAAATAGTTTCTAATAATAATTTTGAGTTCAGATTGTTTTGCATTTGCTAGCAACCTCTCTGAGTGTAAGGCCCAGAATGTAATGTCAGCACTGCTGTGTGAATCGCTGCCTCCTCAGCTCAAAGCCGAGCGTTCAGATCTGCGGGATTGGGCTGTGCGCTGTACACATGCTCCGAGGGAGCACAGCACACCCAGGCAGATTTAGAGACTTGTTTGTGTATTTCCTCTAAGTGTGCGAGACAGAATGCTTTCCTGCATTAATATTCATCATCAACTCATACACAACAAGGAAAGGAAGAGATAGAGAGCGGGAAAGAGGGAAAGAAAAGAGAGAGAGATGGAGGTATGGAGGCGGACCTCCTTGCGCTGCTGCTCTGTGAGGAGGCAGATTATTTAAAGACTGATTGAGACGCCAACGTCAGACGGATTGGGAGCGTGAAGGCAATCAGCGAACAGATAAGGAGCTGTTACCTGAAGACGCAGCACTGTGCTGGCTGGTTGGGTAGCCCTCCCTGCACTGTCTGATAACAGCCTACTTTTAATGACCAGTGAAAGCTGGCAGGAGACGGACACTAAACAGATCAACCTCTCCTCCCCTCCGGCTGCGCCTGGCTCTGCTCACTAGATATACTAACCCCCTCCTCTCATTCCATCCATCCATTCCTCCTGCAGTCTATCTTGCCATCCTGCCATTCCACCATCCACCTATCCCTCAAGCAATGCTAAAAGCAATGCTACCAACATACACTGCAGCCAAGAGCCATAATGCATGTAAATACAAGAACGCATATTGATGTGCACAGATATCCACACGCAGGATGAATTCATTCACATGGAAACAATGCTCATATATTTTTTCTTTGAGATCCTTCTTTTTATTTGTGCAACCATTAGACTTAGAAGATTCATAAGACAAGACAAACACACATCCACTTAAAACACACAATAATTCACACAAAAGCATTCTCCCTAAACCTCTCCACTTTAAAGGTAGGCACTTCTTGCGCTTGCACCGTCTTGGTGGATTACAATTAGCCAGGGATTCTCCTGCAGGGCATAAATGTGTTGCTTTCAGATACAGGGATCCATTTGACTCTAATGTAATTATTGTAAGGAGGCTCCTGGTGCCCTCGTCAGCCACAGATTAAGGGCGCTCTCGCCCACCACTTGCTCTCACCTTTGGCTCCTCAGCTGAAACCATGCTAGACAGTGTTACTCATTCTCCCTCTCTCTCTGTTTCTCCCTCACTCCATCCCGTTCCAAGCTCTCTCCAATAACATAACCCTCCCCGACGCCTCTGCCTTTGTCTATTTGCTCTCAGCCTCCAGGCCAAGTAAGCTGATAGGCTGTCAGGGGTCAGCTGGCTGTGAGTGACTGGCTTAATGGGCAAGACCAGAGCCTCTGCCTGGGAGCCAATGAGGAACAGCAGCCTGGCCTGTACCCCCTTGTTGACCTCCGCTAGCCCACAGCAACGGTGACGCGCCTTTGCAAACACAGCCTGGGGTGGGAGCACCGGGTAGCTGCCAACAGGGGTCCCCCACACACATATTGATGTACAACTAGTCACGTGAAAAAACGCACACAACTGCTCTCACACACACACACACACACACACACACACACACACACACACACACACACACACACACACACACACACACACACACACACACACACACACACACACACACACACACACACTATGAGATTATACATCTGGCTGCCAAGTGAGGATCCCTCTCATCTCTGCCACCTTTTCAGTTTCCTTTTCTCTGTCTTTATCCCTCTCTTTCTTTCATTCCCTCTGTCTTATTCTTTCTCTGCCCATCGCCCCCTCATCCTAACTCTGTCTTTGTGAAATACAGTTCTTGACATCAAAGTGGCAGAAATATTAATCCTAACAGAAGTATCTGCTCCGAGTGTAGGGATCAAGAACCAGGTCGAGGATAGGTGGAGGGGGGAGAGACATGAGGGGAGAGAGGGGTTGGGTGGGGATGGGGGTGGGGGGGTGGCGGGTGACAGAAAGAAAGACAGAAAAAGGAAAATGGATGGTGGATGTAAAGTAGCACATATCGCAGCCTGAGTGGGAGGCACCTACACTACAATTATGGTTAACTAATCTCTGCGTATAATACAGGTCTCACACACTATGGCTTTCTGCCTTGCAATTAGCATAATCGTACATCATACCACCATACAAATGTGTTGAACACATGATTTCTGAAATAATGAACTGGAAATGCTGCATACAGACAATGTATAGACACAAAAAAGAAAAAAAAAAAAGAATAATGAATGGTCACTGATTGTTTCTTATTTCAAAATGCCTCAATATTTTTGAAATGGTGTGTAAAAACTTAGTTCTGTCACTTTGTGATAGAGTGTCAGAATGATGCTACTTAGTGTAGCATCATGGATTTTGATATAGATTCCCAACAGCTTTAATGTTCAATCAATGTAGTTTTTTCACTTTGTCAGTTCTTTCGCTCCCTGCTTTCTCCTCACCTTGTCTCATTACAAAGTAGAGGTCATGTTTTCTGCAATAAAAAAAAATAAATAAATAAGTGAGCACATTTTTTTCACTCCTAGGTAGTTATCTTGTCTATGAAAAAGAGTCATCACCCAGTTGTGTCGAATAATGACACACAGAGACAGATGGGTAACTATGATGGAGACACCTGTGTCTATACACTCACATGTAGCGTTTATCCAAAGTAAAGTATGCTTTAAATGGCTATGACAGACATTAACAGGAATTCCATATGTAAAGTGTGGGTGTACGTATTAACGTGTACAGGGACACAACAGGTCCATTCAAAGAGACACGTTTCGATGTAGTGCCATATACTATCCGTAAACTGCTGCTAAGGTACGAGTGTGACCAAATAAGCAATTTGGAAGTACAACCACAATCTAACCAATATTCCCATCCATCTATGATTTGCATGAGTTATCAGTTAGCGCTGACGTTCATTAAACTGAACATCAAGTAATACCACACTTAACCCCAGGGAGAACACATGATTGGCCAGTGTGTAGAGAAAGGCATTAGAGTGAGTGTCAGAATATCTGAACCTCCCACTTTCTCTCGTCAGGACTGACCTTGTGTAAACACTGGAGGAACGGGTAATGCTCCTCAGATGTGGTCTAATTGCAGTGTGCGTGGCTGTGTGTATGTGTGTTGCCTGTTGTGGTGGTGGGTTGTGCACCGACAGGCACTAATGTGTACAAACCAGCGGAGAGGTGATGAGGGTCGAGCACTGCAATGCACACACAGTACAGATGGTCAATAAAATGATCTTGTGTATTTATTTATTTATTTTTTTTAATAAATGGCATCGCAAAAGTATTTCCCAATAAGAATAACAATTTACTCTCACCAGCTGTTTGATCTGCAAAAGTGAATAGAAACATTTTCATTAAAGAATTATAATGCATTTTAAAAATGCTATATTTTATAACATAGCTGTATGTCACTCTACTGTTTGGAATCTAAGAATTTTCTAAAGTACATTCAAAATATGCAGAGCAATAAGAAATAAATGAGTAATTAAATATGCATGTCTGTTCTATTTTACATTGAGGTTGTTCCCATGGTATTATGTAATTCTGAACAGTAATTACAACATTAAACATTTTAAACAAATTATAGGAAAATTCCAGAGAATAAAAAGTTTAAATAAAAGCATAGCCCTGTCATAAGTTGTCAATAATCAGAACCTTTGATTTTGGCTGAAGCATCAATCATCATAAATTGCACTCTTTGGCCACACACACACACACACACACCCCCTAACAAACTCACAACTAGTCACAACTACCCCGGAGGCAGGATCGCAAGGCTCATTTTCCATGTTCAGGAAAAATAAAAGTCATATCTCCTATATTCAGTACTGCAGATCGCATATATTTGTGTGTGCTCTGTATTTGTCTTATGTTTTACAACTTTCTCACACCAAAGTAGTACCATGTAACTTCTCACCTGCGTAAAACTCCCTCCCTCCTGAAGTGATTCAAACGGGGCCTCTCATCCACACAAGCATAATTAATAAAACAAATACAGCCCATTGAGTCACAGAGAAGCTAAACACAATTAGCTGTTTTTGTTGGAATTGCTGCATGAGATTAGTTGGATGCATAATAAGTTTACACACCGTGGTGCCAGTGAAGCTGAAATGCATTAAAACCTAAACACAAAACCAAAAGGACAAATAAATCCCTTGTAAGGTAAATAACCAAGTATGATTGAATGGACCAAACAGACTAAATATTTAACAGGGTAAATAATGCTTGAGCAGTGCTTGGTTGAAGTTTTGAAATATTTTTAAATCATGTGTTTTCTATTACAGATCTGACGTACTACCATAGGGTATGGTTGTTGTATTTGTTTTGTGAAGAGCATGCCTGCTTTGGCATCAATGTGCTGTGTCTGTGTTTGCGTATCATATTATGTTTGCATACTGACTGAAGATGTTTCCCATCTGCTTATAAAAAATGTTGCTCAGATCCATATCAGACATGGTTTAAAAAGAAAAGAAGAAAAGATGAAATCCCAAACATTAAACCACTGCCTAACAATACAGCTTCTTCTATTCCAGTCTGGCCCGTCTGCTCATTTAATTTGACAAACAAGTCTGACAGCGCTCGAATGGACAATGGAAACGGTTCATAGGCTTCTAGATTGTTGATGTACACTGAAGTAAAATAAGATGGCTTTTGCAGAACTAGGGTGAAGCTTTTTCGGACTGAAAAGAGAATTCTGAATGTATTGGGAATGATGGCGGAGTTGGCCACAAAAACGAAAGCAGTGGGCTGGGACCAGATGAGGCCAAGACGTGGGACGATTCTCATGAGGCTCAGCCGGCACCTCGACCACTCAAAACGGAAACACACATCAAAAGATTACTGATACATTGTATGTACATATGTGAAAACCTACAAGCTAATAAATTCCACTCTTTGTATACTGCAACACAGATTTTAACTTCTTGGAGTTTTTTTTTTTTTTTTTAATCCACGCCAAACTCTATTGGCTATTAAAAAAAAAGAGACCCTTCTCAGGGTACAAAGAAGGCAATGACATAAACAATATAAAGGACAACTCTTTGGGGTTTGTGTCACAGTTTATGGCGTGTCAAAAACAGAGAAGGGAGTACTCTGTGGCTTGCATACATGAGTATCTCATAATGCAGCTCTGTGCTATAAATTTCAGCCAGACAAAAGTTATGGACTAGGCTCATGAGTGCATGGTTAAATGTGGCCGTATCAAATGCATGGGAATACATTCCCTACCAAGAAATGTGACACAACAGGAAATGGCTTAACAGATTTTACTTCTGGACAAGAGGGGCCAATAACTGTCACTTTAGTTTAGGCCCACAGACTCTCAGCTCCCTGTGTCTGGTTAGTAATTTGTAGACGGAGACCTCTGTATTGAAATACCATTTTGAGATATGGATAAAATCTTCCCAGACCTGGCCCGGTGTTCTGACTGCAAACATGTCCCCAAGAGCCTCACCCTGGGTCTCTGAGAGGCACCTGTGTGAGTGTGAGTGTGAGGTAAGAGGTGTATAAAGCTGGGAGTATGAGGTATCCTAAAAGTCGCTCTGGGTTTTTGGTGGAAGGTAAAGGGTAGGTTAGGTTTGTGGGGTCTCACATCCTTCAGCTCACTCTGGTCCTTTTTACTGGTTTTGGCATTTATTAGGCTTTATGCTGTGCACTTAATCTTTATTGGGATTTACACTATGAACTGACCCAGACTGAATATCAGCACTGGGAAATACAATACTGTTTCCTTGCTTTTTCACCACTACCAACAAGTCTCCCTACTGTTTATACAGTGAAATGAATATATGCATATGGGATATAATGATACATTGTGAAAATAAAACATAAAAAAAAAAAAAAAAAAAAGAATATTACAAAATCGTGATATAAAGTTAATTCAACACTACACGTGTTTTTGCTGGAAGAAAAAAAAGAAAACAGACACTCACCCTCTGGAACTTGTACTATATGGAGGTCACCATATAATTTGCATGGGGTGCATTCCAGCACATACTGTATCATGAATTAAAGTTTATGGTGGATATTTTTTTTAACCTTAGTTTCTGTAGCCAGATTCAGAAATCTCACAATCTTTCTCATTTTTGTTCTGTCATTGTCATTCTGCTCATGTGTAAACGTGTGAAAAGCAATGATATGAAAAAGCAAAGCGAAGGAAAAACAAACAGTGGGGATGAGAAGCAGGCGGAAGCCAGTAAAGCCTGGTGACCGGGGTCAACTCTCTCAGATACACATCACTAAGAAGAGCTATAAAAGTTCAAGAGGAGGTGTCTCTGTCGATCCAGAGAAAATAAACCCAAGCCTGACTATACAAGGACATCAGCATGGAACACACGGAGGCCCAGCTTGAGTAACAACAACAAGCAACAAGGACAAAATCTACATCCATCATTCAAGGGCAGATACAGTACATCTTACACGGAGGAACATAATTTGTCCGTATAGGTTTGCATTCGCACACATTTTTAGGCGTGCACACGCACTCACATTACAACTTTCACTCACTCGCTTTCACATACTAGAGAAAGGATGTTTGCACTGGGATTTCAGGGCGTGAGGTATCCAGATCCAACTGCATGTTCATGAGATGTGAGCCATAGTAAGAGGTTAACCAGACATTATTTCTCCCTGGTCAACAAGGGACAGATCAGTGCACACCAAAACCCATACGCATACACACAGGCCCCAAAAAGTAGACATACACATAAACATTAAAAACCATACAACCACATCCTTATAGGAAACTGCAGGGACTCCCCCGTACAGCCAGCATAAATAACCAGCAACACAGGCTGTTTATCATCACTTATTGGTGTATGTACATGCCGGGGGTTTGCCGGAACATGATTGGTCGGTGCATTCATCAATCTGATAGTGATCAGTCCCATATAGGGGAGATTAATCATTAGCTCTGCAGGGGCAAATGCATGGCACAGCAGATAGTGATTATTGATGGGTTAATCCAAACTCCATGGCTTTGCATTCAGGCAACAGCCTCAGGGTCTATCATGCTAAAAAGAATTTTTATCGCTTTCATATTAAGGCATTAGGATATGTTGGTAATATGCAGAATAGTAAAGCTGCAGTGGGAAAATTAGGCCCATTATGGTTAATGCACCATATTCGTATCAATATATTAGTGCAGTTACCTGAAGCAGACCACGAATCTGCAATTTTCAATACAATATGAGAAGGATTAACACATTTCCTGGTTCAGTGTAATATGACAGTGTCACCGATGGAAAACTAAAATCCTATCACCATCCTCTCAGTTTTTCATTTAATCTTTTCTCTCTCCACCCTTCCATTCCTTTCTCTCTCTCCCTTCCTCTGTCTCCTGAAAGTGATGTTTTGCAGAAGTGCTTTTAAAAGCCCCAGAGGGTAAATAGTGCTCGAAAAGTAAACAGAAATGAGCTGACCTTGCCAGAGTTTTGGCTCTTGACAGCAGAGCTGCTTTAAGACTTCAAGCAGCAAGGGTCACAACTATAAACAAATCCATTCCAATGCCAGCAATACATACACACAGAGAGAAAGCAAACAAGTTCCTGGCAAAGGAACATAATTAATGAAAACTCCAGAGAGAGAGAGAGAGAGATAGAGAGAAAGAGAGAAAAAGGAAGGATAGAGACAGTGAAAAAAAAAGAAGATAAGAGGGGGTGGTCTTCTCAATACTAAGGAGTATGACTGATGGGAAGCGCAGGAGGAGGAGGAGGAGATGAAGCAATAACACTGCAAAGAACAGGGTGAAAAATTCCTCACCAGTGTATTTAAAGCCGGATGTGAGTCAACTCACCTGGCATCTGTTTTTGTTTTAGCCCAAAGGTCAAAGTTCAAGGCTCTTAGGTTCTGAGCTTCAAGGCTTGCATCCAAGACACCAAGGAACCTTTATCAGCCTTAACATTATGTTGTACAACTCTGAGCATCTAAGAGCTTACCACGAGGCTTGAATCATTTTCAATACCTTTCATGGCCTGAATGGCTTTTACATCAGTCTGCACATATGCTCCATCTTGTATGTTTCACTGTAGGGTTTTTTTGAGGAAAAAATTAGGAAATCACTGAGATTTATCAAGACTCTGATTATGGCGTTAAAAAGCAGATTTACCATTAATTCTACTCCTAACTCTGCTACTGACCAGAACCCATCTGTGCTCCAAGTTTCCCCACTTCCCTTTAGGCCTGACCTTGACTCTTTCCGTTCTCTATCCCCCACTGAGGGAGGCAGAAAGAAGAGTCAGCATCTAACAGAAGGGTCATAAGGCTGAGAATGCTGTCCACGGCTCATCATTGACCTATAGCCCAGTCTTGCAAGTAAGAAAAACATATTCACAACCAATTATTCAATCCAAGCTCACTAACAGTTAATGAAGGGGGAATACCCCGGCAACGACATAGTGCTTTCAGTTTTCTCATTCTTTTATTCTGCATCAGAATTAATGTTGTGTACAAATATTATTGCTTTTGCCTTTTTCAATTCCAGATCTAACAAAGAACTAAAGAAAGAGCTAAGTAATTAGTGTAACTATAACATGTAAAATAATAATGCTTTAGCAGTTTTACTCTTTGGCCTGGGAACACCATGTTTTGTTCCACATAGCACCATTCTCATTTTTTACCAGTTAATGGTATTTGGGTATTGTTCCACAACAGTGTATAGGTCACAAAGTGAGTATGAAAGCCAGAAATGTCAGCACCTGGCAAAGTAATTGTAGAGGCACTGACAGTGCCAAACAACCCTATATCAAAACTTTGATGATATATTATGCTTCTGTTATTCTATGGGACAGTAAAATGTCACTGCACTTATAACATTTGTCAGTGCGCACAGTACTTGGCATCTCATCTCATAACAAGCAGGAAAAACGTGCACCTTCTCCATTCTCAGATGCACCTCCACCTGCGTTACAGTCCTAGGAGAATGCTCCATTTCCTGTCCTGGATGGCCTGGTTTGGGGCAGTCTACAGTATGTGGTGTGTGTCTCCTCAGGGCAGTGTTTGTCATGTCTGGGAATCTTGTTATATACTCCATGTTCCTCAGTCCTGTGATAAGTCATCGTTATGGCTGGCCAACCTGGCAACCCAGTGATAAGGGAGCCATGTTCAATCACTGCGCCAGCTAATATTTCAAATTCCATATTGTTTGCCTGCGGTTGAAGTTCCCTCCCTCCAGCCTATGTGTACACGTACA
The DNA here is from genome assembly GCF_021018895.1 of Seriola aureovittata. Lineage (NCBI taxonomy): Eukaryota > Metazoa > Chordata > Actinopteri > Carangiformes > Carangidae > Seriola > Seriola aureovittata. Next base: position 12,276,739 of record NC_079368.1, read on the forward strand.
CACACACACACACACACACACACACACACACACACAAAAGAGACTTTCTCTCTATCTGTTTTTGTCTCTGCCACTTGCTCCCTGTCTATCTGTCTCTCTGTCTCTCCCATGAGGGAGTGTGAGGATGAGTGGTGTCTGTAACCCTGTTAGAAAGGAGGAGGTAATGTTAACACAGTGCAGTGCCGCTGTCATGCCAGCTAGACATAATGTCCTTTACTAAGGAGGTGGAAGAGGGATTATTCACAAGAAAGAAAAAACACACTGCTCAAGCTCAACTTTCTAAATGTAAACACAAGCTCAGAAGTAAAAGTTATTTCACTTTTAACAACCTTGATATGGAGGAGAAATAAAAGTAAACCTATATTTAAAAGTGTATCAACAGTGTACAAATAGTCTTTAATGTTAAAAGAAAAAGAAACACAGACAGGCCCTCCAAGACTTTTCTGTAATACAAACAGCAGCCTTCTTCTCTGAACTTCCACTGTGAGGATATGTGAGCATGCTCACAGCCCTTATGTAAACACTCCTACATACAGGCCCTCGTCTGCTTAGTGGTCTTGAGGATCCCTCTCCAAGCAGCCTACCAAAAACCACAGGCTTCAGGTGGGGTCTGACCACATCCGACGGGAGAGCGAGAGGGACCTCGAGCATCATCCCATCAATACGGCGTCCTCCAAACTTCTTGCGAGTGCTCTCCGTCTCTCTAACTCTCAGAAAAAAAAAGCTGATGGGTTCGGCTTGGGAAGGCAATGGCTCCTGCGGCTGTGTTTATACAGCTTTAAGAGAAGGCAGTTTAGCAGGTGCATGGCGCTGTAAGTACAACCGCAATCCACCACTAAGAGGATTAAAAGCTAGGATGATATCTTTCTAGTAAATAACGTTTCTCTGGAAAGAAAATACAGCAATAATGGAGCTCTTCTCATTCCCCTGGCTTCATCCTCTTTGCATTGGAAGACAAAAACTAAGCGAGAGGGAGGGAGAATGAGTTTATATGGACTGGAAAAAAAAAAAAAAAAAAACAGGTGTTAAGCCTCTCCAAACTGGCCTGTGTAATGGGGTTCTGTTTGGAGGGTGTGGAGCCAGCGGATAAACAGCATGCTGGTCGATATATTTGCCTCCTTCTACTCTATAATCCCAACAGCATTACCAAAAGAGTATGCATTATAAGCATCAGAAGCTTCTCAAACATATACTAACTTCTCTCACAGAGCCCCATTCAGGGACGAGGTAAGCTCCTGTGCTATATCGCTTTCCAAACTGGCAGGGATAGGCTACTCATAGCTAAGTAAATGGAGATGAATCATTGAGAGCTGAATTTCCATCATCTCAATGGGCCCTAGAATCACCACAGGAGCTTCCCTTTGCTGACAAGTGTTACCAGTGCCAGAAAATGCCATTATTTATCCTGATTTCAGCTGCTGCTTTAAGTTGTTTTGTGTTACAGCTGTCCAGCCATAGTGAAATTATCTCAGACTCAGTGGTCAATAGAGAGGTTATCTGCCACTCACAGCAGGGCCGAGGCAACTCATATCGTAACAGCAGAACACCTGGCCCGAGTCTAACATGTATCCAGCCTTGTCTGTGATCCTTCTTGAATCTCCGTCCTTTTTCTCTTCACTTTTAATTTCTCAATTCCTCCAGTGCAGTGCTCCGTGACTACCTGGGGGTTCCTCTCCTACTGCTCACTCATAAAGAGCGGAGAACTGGATGTTTACACCTGCTAGGCCCCACTCAAAGCCTGTGGGTGGAGTTAGTGACCTGCCCACTCTCTCCTCCCTGCTCCTCCCTCTCCTAAAGGAAACAATCAGCCTGTTTCGAAGGCATCAATGGCTCTCCCAGCTGGAGTGCGGACAGGACGCGCCTGCGTGTTTGTGTGCGAGTATGTGTATGCATGTGCACAACCAGTGTTGTGATGAGCACTGTTCAAAACACACTCCAAGACCCAAGTAGATGGGTGGGGCAGTGGACTCTTTTCCACCTCATATCACACAATGCAGCCAATTCTGTTGCCTACTGAAGTGGAGAGAGGAGGGTAAAGTCCTGGCTTTGAGTGGGTATGAACCCCTAGATCAGTGACCTGGTGGGACAATAGACCCTCTCACAAGCAGACCCCTTCACTAACCCTCCAACACGACTAAGTTAATCCCCTGAGCCGACAGTCTTACCATTAATACTGAAGCACTGAGTTAGCCTAATTACGTACAAAGAAGAAGGCATGTTTCAAGTAGCAGGCAACCAGTAGCAGAGCGATACTTAAGTACAACGTTGTTACTGCTGTGATTTGTAATTACTGAAAAGTTACTCCATGGAGAAGTTCCTCATGGGAAAAACATGCAAACCATTCTTAAATAAGGGCCACTGCTGTATGCTAGCAATCCTATAAGAAATGAGGGCCTTTCAAAATGTGCACACCTGCTGTAAATTCACCTGGGAGCTGTTTAGTCTAAATCCTGATATTGTAATGATTTATGTGGTACAGTAAATACTGTATCTGGAAATATTATTTTGGATTTGGCTAAAACAAATAGTAAATGTGCATACTGAACCAACATTCATATTATTTCAATCAACTGTGTTTTTTAAGAAATCGGAGTTGAAATGTATTTCCAGTCTGAAGAAATTCAGATTTAGATGCCAACTAGACAGCAGGGATTTTAGTTTGGGTACCTACTGTAGGCTCATACACAACAGTAACACATGAACACACTGTGTGCCACAATATTTTCCCTACAAATGTAGATGCAGTGCTTTATCGTGAATGCAGAAACAGTATTCAAAGAAGGAGAAAAGTAAAGGAAAAAACATTACAGTTAGAAAAGCAATAATCTCATCAAATCCATGGAGGGCCATTACAAGGCGTCAGAACCTCTGCCAGCAGGGATATACTTCGTACCAAGAGATCAGAACTCCTCTTCTCTAGCCAAAGGGAAATATTCAGAACAGTGCTACTGGGCTTTTTTTAATTTTAAAGAAGCCTAAAATTACTGCAGAAATGTCCTGAAACCAAAGTGTGGTCTGAACTTAGTCTGCAAGGAAATGATCACAACGAAAAATCTAACTTTCTAGGCTAGCAGCTCCTCATTCCAAAAACAACTGTGTCACATTCCTTAAGTGCCCCCTCCCCTTCCCCTCACATCAGCTACCACTTCAGACTGTCAACGAAACAATGAGTTAATACTGAAATGGAAAAGAAGGGAAATTATCAAGAATGGTGGGATGCTATTAGACTGACTGCCAGTTATTTTGTTCTCTGTGGTTTCCT